>NW_028124728.1:0-87481 GCF_965194825.1 Balaenoptera physalus
ATGACAAACCCACAGCCAACATCGTCCTCAATGGTGAAAAACTGATACCATTTCCAGTAAGATCAGGAACAAGACAAGGTTGCCCACTCTCACCACTATTATTCAACATAGTTTTGGAAGTGTTAGCCACAGCAATCAGAGAAGTAAAAGAAATAACAGGAATTCAAATCGGAAAAGAAGAAGTAAAGCTGTCACTGTTTGCAGATGACATGATACTATACATAGAGAACCCTAAAGATGCTACCAGAAAACTACTAGAGCTAATCAATGAATTTGGTAAAGTAGCAGGATACAAAATTAATGCACAGAAATCTCTTGCATTTCTATACACTAATGACAAAAAATCTGAAAGTGAAATTAAGAAAACACTCCCGTTTACCATTGCAACAAAAAGAATAAAATATCTAGGAATAAACCTACCTAAGGAGACAAAAGACCTGTATGCAGAAAATTATAAGACACTGATGAAAGAAATTAAAGATGATACAAATAGATGGAGAGAGATACCATGTTCTTGGATTGGAAGAATCAACATTGTGAAAATGACTCTACTACCCAAAGCAATCTACAGATTCAATGCAATCCCTATCAAACTACCACTGGCATTTTTCACTGAACTAGAACAAAAAATTTCACAATTTGTATGGAAACACAAAAGACCCCGAATAGCCAAAGCAATCTTGAGAACGAAAAATGGAGCTGGAGGAATCAGGCTCCCTGACTTCAGACTATACTACAAAGCTACAGTAATCAAGACAGTTTGGTACTGGCACAAAAACAGAAATATAGATCAATGGAACAGGATAGAAAGCCCAGAGATAAACCCACGCACATATGGTCACCTTCTCTTTGATAAAGGAGGCAAGCATATACAGTGGAGAAAAGACAGCCTCTTCAATAAGTGGTGCTGGGAAAATTGGACAGATACATGTAAAAGTATGAAATTAGAACACTCCCTGACACCATGCACAAAAATAAACTCAAAATGGATTAAAGACCTAAGTGTAAGGCCAGACACTATCAAACTCTTAGAGGAAAACATAGGCAGAACACTCTATGACATACATCACAGCAAGATTCTTTTTGACCCAGCTCCTAAAGAAATGGAAATAAAAACACAAATAAACAAATGGGACCTAATGAAACTTAAAAGCTTTTGCACAGCAAAGGAAACCATAAACAAGACCAAAAGACAACCCTCAGAATGGGAGAAAATATTTGCAAATGAAGCAACTGACAAATTATTAATCTCCAAGATTTACAAGCAGCTCATGCAGCTCAATAACAAAAAAACGAACAACCCAATCCAAAAATGGGCAGAAGACCTAAATAGACATTTCTCCAAAGAAGATATACAGATTGCCAACAGACACATGAAAGAATGCTCTACATCATTAATCATTAGAGAAATGCAAATCAAAACTACAATGAGATATCATCTCATACCGGTCAGAATGGCCATCATCAAAAAATCTAGAAACAATAAATGCTGGAGAGGGTGTGGAGGAAAGGGAACACTCTTGCACTGTTGGTGGGAATGTAAATTGATACAGCCACTATGGAGAACAGGATGGAGGTTCCTTAAAAAACTACAAAGAGAACTACCATACGACCCAGCAATCCCACTACTGGGCATATACCCTGAGAAAACCATAGTTCAAAAAGAGTCATGTACCAAAATATTCATTGCAGCTCTATTTACAATAGCCAGGACATGGAAGTAACCTAAGTGTCCATCATCGGATGAATGGATAAAGAAGATGTGGCACATATATACAATGGAATATTACTCAGCCATAAAAAGAAATGAAATGGAGGTATTTGTAATGAGGTGGATGGAGTTAGAGTCTGTCATACAGAGTGAAGTAAGTCAGAAAGAGAAAAACAAATACAGTATGCTAACACATATATATGGAATCTAAGGGGAAAAAAAAAAAAAGGCCATGAAGAACCTAGTGGCAAGACGGGAATAAAGACACAGACCTACTAGAGAATGGACTTGAGGATATGGGGAGGGCGAGGGGTGAGATGTGACAGGGTGAGAGAGTGTCATGGACATATATACACTACCAAATGTAAAATAGATAGCTAGTGGGAAGCAGCCGCATAGCACAGGGAGATCAGCTCGGTGCTTTGTGACCACCTAGAGGGGTGGGATGGGGAGGGTGGGAGGGAGGGAGATGCAAGAGGGAAGAGATATGGGAACATATGTATATGTATAACTGATTCACTTTGTTATAAAGCAGAAACTAACACACCATTGTAAAGCAATTATACTTCAATAAAGATGTTTAAAAAAAAATTCATTTCAAATAATGAAATGAAAATATAACGTAGAATGGAGCTGGGAAAATACCTGGTTTAAATTCTGGAAAGTACTAACTATACAACTCTGGATAAGTTGCTTAATCTTGTTTAGTCTGATTTCATGCGGATCTCACAGGATGTTATGATGATTAATTTAATACCTTTGTATAACGTACAGTGTTATGTAATTTCTTCTTGTTCTTCTTGAGTCAATTCATATCTTTAAGCAACTCACTTTAAAAAATAGTTACTTACTTGCTTAAATTACTCTTACCTTCTATTATCGGCTGAATTGTGTCCTGCTCAAGTTAATATGTGGAAGTCTTAACCCCCAATACCTCATAATGTGACTGTATTTGGAGATAAGGCCCTTAAATAGGTAACTGAGGTCAAATGAGCGGGCTGTAGTCCAATATGACTGGGGTCCTTATAAAAAGAAAATATTAGGACCCAGACATGCACAGAGAGAACAAAGTGATTATTAGTAACCACGATCATGTCCTGAATGCATGGAACACGTCACCATTTGCCAACCGCCCTGTCAAGTCAGCAGAAACTACAGAAATCGAGAGCTCTCCGCAGAAATTCACACACCCGTGCACCAGGTAACAGACCACAGGCAGACGTTCACTCAGCCTTTCACGTGTCCCTCACGGAGGGCACGCTCTCTCCTGGGCGGGGCGAGCACAGACACATATCGGGAGATTTACTACTTTTAAAATGCGTTGAGTCTGGAGCCTGTGCTCCGCAACAAGAGAGGCCGGGACGGTGAGAGGCCCGCGTACCGCGATGAAGAGTGGCCCCCCACTTGCCACAACAAGAGAAAGCCCTCGCACAGAGACGAAGACCCAACACAGCCAAAAATTAGTTAATTAATTAATTAAAAATTAAATTATATAAAATTAATTAAATATAAATATATTATATATTTATATATATAATATATATAAATCTATAAATATATCACATTAAATTAAAATTTAAAAAATTAATTAATAAAAAAATCAACCACTGCAATTAAATATTATTATTATTTTTTTTTTTTTCTGGGTGAAGTAGAAAAGAATAGCTTTATTGCTCTGCCAGGCAAAGGGGCACACAGCGGGCTCGTGCCCCTCAAAACTGTGTGTCCCTAAACCGGGAGGATTTGGTGAGGAGTTTTATAGCAATGGTTCAAGGGCGGGTTGCTGATAAAGATTACGGTGTGGGCAGGGCCTGCACTCCTTTAATCTGGCCTCAGGGGGTCTTCTCCTAATGAGCTTCTCTTGGTTCCTTTAATCTGGTCCCAGGTGGTCTCCTGATGAGCTTCTCGAGATGATCAAACTCTGGTCTTCTCTGGAATGAAGAATGCTAACATCTTCCATTTGTTGGGGGTTTTAGTTCGGTGATCAGAGAAAAATCACAACGCTGAAGTGCCACTTTAAAACCATCAGGATGGCAAAAGGCTCTAGGAAGCGCTGATGCGACTTCAACTTGGCTCCGGCTACGCACAACATCCACCTGGCGCCGCGAGCGCGGAGCTGGCAGGTCCCGGGGCGGACCCCGAGGGCGCGCCGCTCCCCTGGGTGGGGGTTGGCAGGCAGGAACGCGCCCCCTGGGCACGGTTGCGGCTCGGGCGCCGGATGTGGAGCCCCAGCACGATGCCCCCTCGGCGCCCGGGGCTCGGCGCGTGGACCACGGCCCGGCACACCACAGTCCAGCGAGGCCCCTGAGGCTTTGCTTTCGAGAACCCGATCAGAGTAGGCATTTCGAAGCGGACCCGACGTGCGGTCCATTGCCCCCCGCGGACCCTGCTGGGAGGACAGGGCCTCGGAGAAGAGGATCAGAGAGAAGCGGGGGGGGGGGTGTTTACTGGGGTCCGCGGGAGCCCCTGGGCGCGGGGAGAGGGCCGCCCGGACAGGCGCCGGGGAGCAAGCGCCCCCGGCCCTGCGTTCGGGGAAAGTTGCAGTCCTCCTCCGGCGCCCGTACCCGCGCTCCCGGGACACCCGACACCCGGGCTCCGCGTGCGCGGCGCCCGCCGCCCCCAGCAAGTTTCCCCAAGCGCCCCTACGGGGGTCCCCGGCCGTGGAGGGGCCGGTTCCGCGCCGCTCCTGCAGGCACACAAAAGAGCGGGGCGGCTGCGGGGTCTGTGGGTGGCCCCCGGGCACCCGCCCGGACGTAAACAAACCCCGGGGTCCGCGCTGGGCGCCCCACGCCTGGCGGGGGAGCGGCGGCGCGGTCCCCGCCCGCTGACAGCCGGGGGCCGCGGCCGGGGCCCGGGCCGGCCGGGGAGCGCGGACGCCCGCCCGGCCACCCGCCCGCCTGGCCGGAGCCGGGCCGCGCCGCCGACGCCGCCGCCGGTGGCCGCTCTGACCCTCCTCTGAGCCGGCGGCACCACAGCGCCACCAGCCCCGGCTCCGCCGCGCCGGCGGCAGTGGCGGCGGCGGCTCCTCCTGGAGAGGCAGGCGCTTCACCCCCACAGCAACTCCCCACAAACTTTCCCCGAGAATACGGCGGGCCGGGGGCGCGGGGCGCGCGGCCGGGCGCCCCCGCCGGGCCGCAGCCCCCTCCCGGCGCAGCGCCCGCCGCCGCCGCCGCCCGCCGCCCGCCGCCCGCCGCCCGCTCCCCCGCAACTAAATATTAAAAAAAAAAAAATGCGTTGATGCAACCATGTCTCACTTTTGCTTAAATCAGTCAGCAAACGCTTTTTGGAAACCCCATATTATCCACACCTCCTACCTTTCCGGCTGCCCTGCTCCTCAGGCCGGGTCCCCATGGGAGGCGGGGCTGTGTGCGGACGCACGGCGAGTGCACTGACGTCCTCGAGCCCCGCCCCCATGGGGCCGCCTCCCGGTTGGAACGGCAGCCCCCCCGGCGCGGAGGGCGATGAGGCCGGCGCCGAAGTGAGCGCTGCACGGAGGGGCCTGCCTAACTGGGGCCCGCCTAACTGGGGCCCGGGGCCCTGCGTCTTCTGGCTGCGACGCGGGTCCTGAGCACGCTGCGGGGCCGCAGCCGCCGGGCGGTTGGCGCCCGAGGGGCCGGGAGGCGAGCCGGGGCCCCCTGGCGGATGTGGGCATCGTGTGCACAGCCAGCGTCCCCGAGGCCGCGCTCGGGCCATGATGCCTCGGTGAAGCTGCACTGAGACAGCGCGGCCGACTTCTTACCGCGCTGTGAGGAACTGTGCGCGCTGCAAGACTCGGTGCCTCTGCCCGCCTAAATAAACTAATTTAGTTTATTTCTCTTATTTTTTCTTAAGGGGGGAGAAGTGGGATAGTGTGAAGGCACAGAGCTGAAGCCTGCATTTTTTTTTTCATTTTACCTTCATTTATTTCTTCCTTTATACAGCTCTGAGTTTCTGATTTATATCCTTTTTTTTCTTGCTAAAGAACTTCTTTTAATATTTCTTGCAAGGCAGGTCTACTGGCAACAAATTTCCTTAGTTGTTTTTTGTCTGAGAAAGTTTTTATTTCTCCTTCATGTTTAACAGATAATTGCACTGAATACAGAATTCTAGTTTGCTGGGGTTATTTCTTGCAACACTTTAAACACTTCACTCTCTTCTTGCTTGCATGGTTTCTGACAGGAGATTTGCTTCAGTTCATATCATTGTTACTCTATAGGCAAGCCGCTTCCTAATATCTTCTGGTTCCTTTTAAGATATTCTTTGTCTTGGTTTTCTGCTGTTTGAGTATGATGTGCCCAGGTGTCTAATTTTTGGTATTTATCCTGCTTCCTGTTCCCTGAGATTCCTGTATCTGTGGATTCCACCCATTATTCAAATAGACTTCTGCTTCTTTCTTTCTTGTTATTCTGGGTTTCCCATTATGCAAGTGTTAACATCTTTTGTAATTGTCCCAGATAGGGGGGCGTTTTGTTCTTTTTTTCATTCTTTTATTCTTTGCCCTTCAGCTTCAGGAGTTTCTGTTGACAGGTTTTCAAGGTCACTGATTCTTTCCTCAGTCTTGTCCAGTGTATTAATGAGCCCATCAAAGGCATTCTTTTTTTTTTTTTTAACATCTTTATTGGAGTATAATTGCTTTACAATGGTGTGTTAGTTTCTGCTGTATAACAAATTGAATCAGCTATACATATACATATATCCCCATATCCCCTCCCTCTTGCTCTCGCTCTCTGCTTTCTTGTGGAAGTGGAAATCTTACGGCTTAAATCATAAAAGTATTATTTATGGCTTTTACTCCATGAGTGAACATGCCAGATTTTCTGGGACAGGGTCAATTTCAAAGGAACAGCTAAGGTTAATTTCATCCTTGGGCCTTTGTAAGAATTTCACCTAGACAAAGGAAGGAAATAGAAAACAAATACTTTGCTACACCCCTTGTCCTATTTTTTGACTCCTAAGAGAGGGTCACTCTCCTTTTAGCCATGCTGATATTTGGAAAGCCACTATGGAAATGACTTAATTTTTTGAGGTATATGTCTCATAAATAAAATGTGTGTCCCTCATCTTCTCATTTCCTTCCAGCGCTCGAGGGAGTAAGAAGACATGGAGTGAAGAGCTGCCTCATTTTCCAGAGAGAATAGGGGCACTGAGAGCTTGGAGGGACGTCGGTAGCTGTCACAGTGTTTTGTCCTGAATTTTTACCTCCTGGAATCCAGGATGGGCCCCTTCCCCACCCCACCAGCTGGATGAGTGATCACAGTGGAACAATGATGCCAGGAGGCTCAGAGGTACACTCTAAGTTTTGTATTGTGTTTTCTTAGTCAGCCCACTTATTGAGTGCTACGTGCTGTCACTGGAGTTATAAAGATATACATGATACCGGCTCTGCCCCTACAGAGCTTGCAGTGTGTTTAGGGAAGCCAGGCATATCCCCATGAAGCAGAAGCTCACTGAACAAGGCAGGAGGAACTTTTGCCTCCAAGGATGCAGATGGTGATAAAGATTGCAATTGTCTGAGGCTACGGGGGACGAACTGGAACCATAGCCTGCACTCAGAGACATGCGGATCCCAGAAGGAAAAGGGTGAAAGGCAAGTTCTAACTAATCTGAAATTTGATATTCCAAGAGCTTCCTTTAAAAGGCCCTTTTAAAATTCTTTTTCTTCCTCTTAAAAAATTCAGCTATCAAATGATGTCCGCTATCAAATGATGTCCTTTCTATACAGTGAAAAATATACACTAAGGAAAGAAAAAGGGCAAGACTCATGCTCTATGATTCCTTGTTGAACAAGGAAAAGCATTTGGACTGTTCTCACCCCGTGATGAGTTCCTTTTCCTCTCCTTCCTTGCTTTGGTTGATGATGTGAGTCTAAGCAATTCACTGAAGCCACGTGGGAACAAGCAAAAGTCAGGGTCCAAGCAGAATTACTAGCTTGGGGAATGCCTGTCTCTCTGGACCTCCCTGTGAGGCCAGTGAGGATTTCCAGACTTTCGCAGACTTTAAAATCAGCTCTCCTGAGACTGAATGAGGTGCAAAAGGAAACTGTCTTCTCAGGTTGGGGGCTGAGGTGGACCATGAGGGAAAGAACGGATGGATAAATCCAGGGAAGGTGCATAATCTGTCCTCCCAAATAATCTAAAATGACCTTCACATGCCCTCCAGGGTGGCCCCGGGAAATACATCACTAGATTCCTCCAGGTTTTACCTTGCTCTGCTTCCCAGAGCCTGTATTACACAGGCAGGAACACCACCGTCATATTTCTCCCTGCCCTCAGGAACGTTCACCAGTTGGGGGAAAAATAAGGCCAGAAAATTGTTGCTATGGGCTCTGTTTTGTGGAAGTTAAAATGCTGGTGCAGGAATCTGATTGCTTGATAGCTCCCTCTCTCTCTCCATCTCTCTCTCTCTCTCTCTCTCCCCCTCCCTCCCTCCCTCTCTCCCTCCCTCTCTCTCACCCTCCACCCTTTCTCGGCTCTCCCTCTCTCCCACCCCCACTTTTTCTACTCTCCCCTCTTCCCTCCACTGGACTCCCAGGGCCGCTCCCACGCCGGGTTGGAGGAGAGCCTTACAGGTTGTCAATGAAACCTGGAATTATTTCCTTTGATGGCTCAGGTAATAGTAGGAGCCAAGGCAATGAGTGAGGTCGTCTGAAACCAATGCAGTCCTGCCCGGGACCCGGGAGCCAATCGCAGGAGCAGAGGGCGGGGCGTCAGCGCCAGCAGATAATTGCTAAGTGCCTCGCTCGCACAGTTGGTCCGAGCCGCCGAAAGGTCTGGTCGCAGAGATGGGGACGCGTAATCCTCAGCGTGCTCCATCCCGACAGCAGCCCTCCACGGCTCGGCAGGGCAGCGAGCCTCTGGGCACCGGCCCCTCTGCTCCACGGAAAAGGTACTCCTGCTGCATCCCGGCGGGGCTGCTCTTGTGTTTCCGTCCTCAGCGGCTTGCAGTTTAGCCTCTGTAGAGGGGTTGCAGAAAGAAAAGTTTAGGGGAGGAAATGTGACAACGGAGGGAAATCACCGTGTTTTGTTGGGAAGAAAACAAGCTGACGGTTTGGGAAACTTCTGTGCTGTCTAGAACTGGATTGGTTTACTACTCTCTCAATTAGCCGCGCTCCGGTCTGTGGAAATAGGTCTGGTCTTGGGCTAGGGTGCCTGCCTGTTGGGGTGTAGATTTGGATTTGTTGGGTGAAGGGGGTTGAACCCTGGATGTGCTGCTTCCTGGCGGACCCATTGCTGGGAGGCTGATTCTGGGAAGCGTGATGGGTTGGTTGGGTTTTCCACCATAGGGTCTGCCCCCTTGACTTTCTCCTGACCTGCTGTCCCCCAACTCTTGTGACCTTCAGTTTGAGTCCTTCCTCAAACTTCTGTCTCCTTCCTCGCCCCTCCCGCTTGCCGACTCTGTCTGCGCTCATTTAATGTGGTGGAAGGAGACATTTCCTGGGGTGTGGGCGACTGTCCTGTTTGACCTGATGGGCGTCTGCCTGTCACATAACTTGGTGAGAAAGCAACAAAACGGTTCCCAGAGGAAAAGCCATCACTCCACTGATTAGCTCCCGAAAACTCTGGAAGACTGTCTGGGCTTGGTGTGTACTGAAATAAAGGGGATGGAGTGAAATTGCAGCCCGTGTGAAGGTTACACCCTCACCAGGGACAGGCCGTAGGGTGCTAAGGAAGCCCGAGGCTCTGGGTGCATGGGGGGCTGAGGGGCTGCTGGCACCACCATCCCTGCTGCCTGTGATGACTGTTCTTCAAGTGAAGGGCTGGCCACGGCAGGAGGCTGGGCCAGGCTTGTAGCATCCTTGTTCATTTCTGAACAGTTAGGACCACAAGGGCCCTGCTTGCTCTGAGTCCCACCTGTGGTCCTGAGGAGAAGTCCTTCTCCCCACGTTCTGCCACCCGGGAGGTATTAGGTCAGTGGGCCTCCTAGGAAGCAGGGTCCCCATGGGAGAAGGTGATGTGCTTGGTCTTAAACTTCCTTCCTGCTTTGGTGCAGGCAGCTCCTATTTGAATATTCCACAGCACTTGGCCAGGTGTGTCCTCTCACCTGCTGGGTCCTCAGAAGCAGCTGGTCCAGGACTGATCTTCCACATCCCTGAGTCCCTCTGAATTCTAGCCTAGACCCGAAGCTGGGAAGTTCGGTTCCCAGTCCTGGCAGGATGGGGATGTGCTGGGAGGACTCGTCCAGGACACCTGGTCCCCAGGACACCCTTCCCGCCGAGGTGTAGATGCCTCCATTCTCCGGCTCCACAAATCACATTCGCTCTTTAATTCTTGTTTTCTTTAACCTCCACAAGGGCTTCTCCTCCGCCTCCTTTACACAGCTATTTCTGGTGGGAGATGTTATTGCCGAAGCTCTACTCACAATGCTTAAAAAAGAACCGGCTGCCCGACTTTTGTTTTTCTTGGTCAGGATACAGTCAGCTTTCTCCTCTGCACATGTTGCCTGGCAGTCAACAAAACAAGCTTGCAACCCCGCAGAGGAGAATGCCTTTGTGTTTGGGAGGCTGGAGTGGAGGCTGAACTTGTCTTGCCTGTTGGGGCATCTTTGGCCCAAGACCTTCTCCTCTGTGGTCTGTCTGGGGCAGGTGACCCCCAGAGAGCCCACGAGAGAAGACATCCAGCAGGTGGGAGATTTTGAAAAGGGGCACCTTGGTTTTCATGAAGGCAGTGATAACATGAGAACATGCTTTGGAGTTGGAGGGGTATCTAGAACCGGGGACAGGTAGCAAAATCGTGGGTCCCTCCCACCGATGCCGATCTGCTGGATTTCTATCGTGATAGAGGACATTCAAAGTAAGGCTTTGAAACCGGCTCTATTTTGAAACCGGCTTTATTTTTAACATGGACATTCTTTCCTTTGGTCACTGTGCCCTTTTCTTTAATAATTAAAGCAGATGTACAGTGTAGATTTGATAGGCCACAAACAGACTGTTTTAGTTAGCATAAAATTCAAGTTAACTCCTGTGTAAGCCAGAATGACTTTCCCATACCTCAGTATGTGAAAATTTCTTTTCTCACTACCATCTGGGCACAGGGGAGGGGTCCCCGATCTCTCCTGGCAGGACGGAGCAGGACAGTGTTTCCTGGAGAAAGGGACCCTGAGCTGATTCTTGAAGGGTGGGATGTGGATGATGCCAGTGAAGAAGGGTGGGAAAGGCCTCTCCTGAGTGTGGCCTCGACATGAGTGATGTCTTCAGGGAAACAAAATTCAAAGGTATTTCTAGATGCAAAGTGCTAGCGGGTGGCTGTGTTCGTCTCCTTGGGCTGCTGTAACAAATGACCACAAACTGCTTGGCTTACAACAATAGAAATTTATTCTCTCACAGTTCTGGAGGCTACAAATCTGAAGTCAAGGTGTAGGCAGGACCTCCCTCTGGAGGCTCTGATTGACAGTCAGGTCCCCACTTCTCTCCTCGCTGCTGGTGGCTGCTGAGAACGCTTGTTGTTCCCTGGCTTGCAGCTGAGTCACACCAGCCTGCTTGCTTCCCCGTGTGTGTCTCTGGGTGTCCTCTCCTCTTCGGAAAAAAGACCCCAGTCATCCGATTTAGCACTCATTATAATCCAGTGTGACATCATCGTAATTACATCTGAAAAGACCCTATTTCCAAATAAGGTCACATGTCCGAGGTGGACCTCAATTTGGGGGGACAGTATTCTCCCAGCACAGCAGTAGAGACAAAAGTGGGGATTGGATGGTAGACAAAGGTACAGACCCATACTGTGCATAATATTGACATTTACGTTGTCAACATTTTCCATTTTCTCGACTGGTCTGCTGCCGAATTCGTGGGGAATTCTCAAAGAGGGGTGCATCTACTGAGGATGCAGTGCCTTGGCTTCCAGTTGCACATTTAGAGCTAGAAGCGGGGATTCTGTCCCTGGCTCAGCTGCCTAGTAGTTTTACAGCATTGCTTTGAACTTCCTAAACCTTCGCTGCCATGATTTTATAATCAGGGATTACAATGACTGCCCTGCTTGTTTAGAAGCTTCCTGTTTGCGAAGCTGTGTAATAAATGGTAAAGTGTGTGTAAAATGTTCCTTCATGGGATTCAAAAAAATTATTTGTGCATTAGTTCCATTCTTTCATCTCTGCAGTGCAATATACGACCTTCTATCTTCCAGTTAGGGGCAGGCCTGCTGTGCACATCCGGAAGACTCGAAGAGCAATTAGGAAATCCATAGGTGTGACTTAATATTTATTTATGTGTCTTCAGCCAGGGGTCAGAACATAGCCACCGGCCAAATGCAGCCACTACTTATTTTGTAAGGTCTGCAAGCGAAGAATGGTTTTTACGTTTTTAAATGTTTGGAAAAAATCAAAAGAAGAATAATACATCGTGACATGAAAATTACATGGAGTTCAAAAATTAAGGCTCATAAATAAAGCCTTATTGGAACACAGCCATACTCAATCCTCTCCATACTGTCTAGAGCTCTCTTCACATCACACAGCAGAATTGAGTAGTTGCAGTGGAGGACTCTTTGTCCCACAAAGCCTGCAATGTTTACTCTCTGGCCGCCACACAGGAAATGTTTGCCCACCCCTGTGTGAAGTGGATGATTCTGGTGAAGGAGGAGGTGAGTTGTCATCCCTCTGGGTGGCTGTCTCCCTACTCATAGGAATGATCCCTTTGGAACATTCCAGACTCTAAAGCTGCCTTGTCTTCAGTTCATTTCCAGAGTTTCGTTTTTTTAGGACCCAGCAGGTTGAAGGTTGTAAGGAATAAGAAGTATCATTCCCAACCCCTGAACAGGAACTTTGTTGCTATTTTGCTTTGTTTCTTTCAATAAGATAGATTGAAATTTACGAACAGTTTATGTTGTAAGAATCAGGTTGAAGTCTGCCACACTGTGGAAACAATGAGAATGGTTTGTTTCTTCTGCCATCTTCCCACCAAACTGAATTTCTGGTAACCAGGACTCCTGAGTTTTCTGAGACAGCCCTGATGTAGAATATTTTTTCTTGTCACTACAGATCAATGATATGTCCTGAAAAATCTAATATTTCCTCTCCAAACTGTACCCAGCAGGGGAGTAACACTTTTGTTATACAAACACACAGATGCTAATTTAAATGAAAAAACAGATGTGAATGTGTAGTATGGCACTTGAGCTGTATACAACTTCCTAGGCCTGCGACAAGATCTGTAGCTTGGGAGTCTGGTTCTGAAGCTCATGTATACTAAAAAATATATATCATAGTCATTACTTCCATCTAGAGTCTGATTCAGAGGAGAGGAAAGAATTCCCCAAAATGACAGCTATGATAGTAATTTTTTTAAGGTGGAGGTAGTGTCATGGGTGTTTGATTATTGTAAGCCTTGTGGCCTCCTCCTGTACTCTAATTCCATTATTATATTGTTATCATTGGATATATCCTCTCCTTAGCAGACGACTTATTAAGGCCTTTTTATGTGTCAGGCCCTTTACTAAATACTTGGTATTTATTTCATTTGAACTTTACAATTGCAAGTAGGAATCTTCATTGCCTCCATCTTAAAAAGATGTGAAAGCTGAAGCTTAGGTCAAGTATCTCATCCAACATCGTACACCTTGTAAGTGATACAGCCAAGGTTCAAACACAGTGCAGTTTAGCTCTCGAATCTGAGCTCTGAATTACTATATATTCTTCATTTACTTAATCTTTCATATTAATTGGCTGTCTACCAAGAGTCAGGTGCTGTGTTAATTACGGAGAATTTAATAGCAAATGAAACAGATACAGTTTCTGTTTACAGTGTTTACAGGATAGTGTGGGAAATGGACAATAATTTAAAAAATCATACAAATATGTAAATGAAGGAACGTAATGGAAAAATAGAGAATGGGAAAATCACAAGGTCTTTGGCATCAGGGAAGTCTTCTCTGAGTAAGGATTAGTCAGAGCAGTGAGGGGAGACAGGAGAATTCCAGGCAGATGGAACAGCATATGCAAAGCGTCTGCAGTCAGAAAAATCACAGCGTTTAAGGAATAACAAGAAAGCCAGCATGGCTAGAAGCCGTGCGGTGAGGTGCAGAGAATGGATTGATGGAAACAAGAGTGTCATCTACTTTGAACTGTCAAGTATCAGACTTTCAGTTGTTTCCTGTGTCGATGAAAATCATCCATAAACAGTCTATAATAGGAGTAGAAAAGAGTTTTATTTGAGCCAAACTGAGGGCTGTAGCCCAGAAGACAGCTTCTTAGATTACTCTGAGAAACTGCTCTGGAGAAGCATGGATTTCAGCACAGTTTTATGTCTTGTCAGAACAAAGAACATCACACAAGTCAGGGATACATTCCTTTAGGGTTTCAAAAAACCAGATCAGCACGCACACAGCGAGTCAGTATGACCTTGGCACCTGGGAAGGGGGTCTTATCATGGAAGGAACACCAGCAGTGGCGTCCCAGGAAGGGGGGGGCATTTCATCTTTATTTTTAACATGGACATTCTTTACTTCTGGTCAGTGCACCCTTTTCTTTCATAACTAAAGCAGATGTATAAAGTAGGTTTGATAGCCACAAACGGGCTGTTCTAGTCAGCATAAAATTCAAATTAAGCCAGAATGACTGCCCCATACCTCAGTATGTGAACATTTCTTTTATCAACTGAAAGAGTATGGCCTTGGATGAGGGTGACGGCAGTGGAGAAAAATGAGCAATAAATAGATCTGAGGGACAATGAAGTAGGCAAAAATGGATGAAGTGGATAATGGGTGTGAAAGAGAAGGTGGTTTCTGAATGACTTCCAAGCTTAGAACTTACACCACTCCATGGTGGCCGCTCCCACCCACCTCCACCCTCCCCCCCCCCCCGCCACAATAACCTTGAGGTTGTGACCCAGAGACCAGAAAGATCTGAGAAGCAGGGAAGGACGTGACGAAACCCTTTGTCCATGTTGCGCCAGGCTGAGCAGGGCTAAAGTGGCGTAGAGGTGAATTTGCCCCCAGCCAAGGGGTATGGGGCAGCAAGGGAGAGGGACCAGGGGGCTTTGTCCTCAGAGCTTCTTCCCAATCAAGCCTTTCTACCTCTCTGATGGAGGGTGAGGACACCCAGGGGCCAGCCCAGGGCGTGGAGCCCAGAGAGGCACGGGCTAGAGGTGCCCTCCTGGTGTGCTGATATCCAAAGGCAGGACAGTGCGTTGAGTGAGTTCAAGACAGTCACCAAGGGAGGGGCTGCGGACAGGACAGTTACCAGAACCCCGGTACCCTGAATGAAGGATACCAGCAGGAAGTTATTGCAGGCGTCCAGAGGGGACACGGAAGTTGGCAGTAGTTGGATGATACGCCTCTAGCAGGAGGACTGGATTATTTAAAAGGTGGGAACAGTTTAGGTGTGGTCTCGGGACCTAGGTCCAGTGACTCCCAGGGGGTCCATCCCGTTCTTCCTTTGTTTAAAAGGCAGAGATGGTAGGACCCAGAGAGCACGATTTTAGACTTCTTGAGTGCATGGGCTTTGCTTACTCACCTTTGTACCTTAGCACCTCACACAGAGGGGCTCCATAAATGATTGTTCATATCTTCATAATAAGCTATTGCCCCATTGTTTTTGCTTTAAAACAATTAAGACTTTAAACAATAGTTTTAATTTAAAAAATGATCATTTGTATAGAAAGTCTTCTAGAACATTTCCATGAAATCATAGTTTAGTTATATACCTATCAAAGTGGCCTTGTTGAAAGAATATTTTGTGAAATTGGCTTTGTTCAAGAAAATCTGAGGGTTATGGCCAGTTTCCACAAGAATCTTGACCAGGTTCTTGGTCCCATGGGGGTCACATTCAAATAGGAAAAACCCAAAGAAAGGGAGAGGCAGGTCCTTGGAGGGCGTGCTCTCATAGCACAAGCTGGTCCCTCCGGCAGTTGCTTCTGATAACCATCTACACGTCCTGACTCCATCCTCCCCCTTGGCAAACCCTACTGCCCTCTCACTGGACACCTCTGCTGCTAGGCATTGCCTGCCTTCACCTGTCTGCTTTTGGAGGCTTGATCCTATTTTACCAGAAATCAAGGCTGTGTGAGCCGGAGTTGGTGTGCAGCTCACAGAGGTAGATGTCCTTCCCAGATCCCAACCCCCTTTCAGCCATAAGACAAAAGGGACGTGATAGTCAGGAAGTCCTTCTCTGGAGGACAATCTGGTGCTGCCTCAGGGGTGAAGAGGTCGAGAATGCCTCCTGGGTGACCTTAAGACTTGGAAGGGTATGGATCAGATTCCCTAGTGTGTGTCTTCTCACTTTGCACACCACTTGGGCCCTTGAAAATGAATCGAAAGATATTTTTGTTTAGGGTAGTTTGAATGAAAGAATTCTGGTGACCACAGATTGCCAAAGAGCTGTTTGATCTGTGACAGTCTCTCTCCAGCTGATTTCAGCTCTGAAATGTTAGTTTCTATGTTGCTCTGAAATGTTAGTTTCTATGTTGGCTTTTTTGGGGGCAGGTAACATGGGCACACAGGAGCCTCCAGGCACAGGTGACTCACTGGCATATGACAGCTGGAATCTGCAGCTCTCTCCTCCCTTTCTGCTGTGTCTCCTCTTTTTAGGTGTCTGTATCTCAAACATAACTTCCCTGTCTCAATTATTTTTTCCCCCTGATAGATAGATTTCCTATGTTAACATGCTAGAATCTCAAAAAACATCAGTTTGTTTTTCTCTGAAATCCCAACTCTATCCTGAAAATTTTATCACTCATGTTTAATCAGATTTCTTTCCTTCTGTGTCTGGGTCCATTTATCTTCATCTCTTCCCTGGCTGCAGGGAGGGGTGTGAGGGCATCTTGCCTCCCTTCCCTGCTTTGTCCTACAAAGCCCCGTGAGTCTGTACCCTCGTGCAGCCCTGTCATAAGTCACGCCTGCTGTCACCCTGTTCCATGACCCCCAGTGCCCGTTCTGTTTCTCCTTTGTCACCTCTGGGCATTCCTCATGCTCAGAATATTATTCTTGCAGAACAAAGACGTCCGTTTCCTTCACTACCTTCTGGCTTGCAACCGTTTGGCTCTGTTTAGGTTGATGTGTTCATTTAGGAATATATGTATATTTTTCTTCTTGCCTTAGAACCGGACAAGGGGTTGTGACATTGGAATACAAGATACATTTTAACTTCATGTGACCTAGATTTGCTGCAGGTCATGCTGAGACAATGATGAATGTCTCCTGTTAAACACCGGAAAGCCTTGCAAAATACATTTTGAAAATAGGGATGATGCACTGAGTTCTACTAATTTGCAGTAAAATGGCTTTTTGGACTTGGATCCAGCAAACCTCACTCATGCACCTGCCCCATATCACAGACTTAGCTGGGAGCTCTGCACATGTGAGCTTATGTCAGTCTCAGAACATTTTCTCAACGTGAGCATTTACTGTGCCCGTTTTACAAATGAGATAAAGAAGGTTTGGGGCAGATCATCTAATTCTTTCTCATTCTCCCACTTCCCGGTGGCAGGCTTTGATGCACTGACTTTCTTTATTTTTAAGAACACACTTTCACTCCTGGCTCAGCCATTTCATATATCAGTGATATCGGTAGTGCTGTGTTCCCACAGAACATTCTTTATGGGAGTGACTCAAGGAAATCGTCCACTCAGAGCCTGCCGTGGGCTGCAGCAATGTTTGGTGGGGCATCCCAGTCACGTTCTTTGTTCCCCAGGTCCCTACTAAGGGTTGATGGCCTTACAGACCTATAGAAAATCAGGTTTTAGATGCTGAGGTGCGACCTGGTTCAGTGTAATATAAAGGAAAAGTCATAGGTTTTGGGACCTTCCCTGGCATTGAATCTGGCCTCCAACTTCTGCTAGCTGGGTGACCGTGGTCAAGTTTCTTAATTTTTCTAAGATGTAGCTTCCTCATCTGAGAAATGCTACCAACAGCCCATATGTTCCAGGACTACTGAGAAGAATACATGTGACAATGTAAACGTGAAGTAGGGAGCCCCCCAGAGCCTGGTGGGGGAGAGATGCCCTACACCTGTTACCTTCTTCTCCTTTCTAATAGCCCAGATGATGCTGAGTGTCTTCCTGCTGCTGCATTTGATAGGGGGAGAAACACATACAGACTGGTTAGAATGACCTAGTGGTGAAATTCAGTGGTCTGTATCCAGAACTAAACGCTGCTGAGAGAGACGTTTTCTGTAGAAGCCCTAAGTGATGGCCAAGGAACTAGACAAACTGAGAGGAAATATTGCAGTGTCCAATAACATTCTTGTTTGAAGGAACCTAAACTAATTCAAAGAGTGAAAAATATGGTGTTGGTATTTGCACATCAGATCTTTGCTTGGAGGAACACTTTCATCTTGTCCTGACTTGGCCGCTATCCAGTCCCCATCATTGAGTCTAAGCAGGAGAGAGTGAGATGTTTGGAACAGCTGCAGTGACAGCAAGCACACCCCTAGGTCACATGCGTGGTGTGGTTGGTTGTACTGTATTCCCTTTCCTCCCGCTCACGGGTGGCATTATTCAGTCATGGCACAGCGACTTTAATAGATATTAAAAATGCAGCTGTTTAAGCATGTCATTCTTCAAACCCCATCGAAACTCTCTCTGGAAGCATATGTGAGCGAATGGTGCAGGACTGTTTCCTACTTGCAACAGGGATTGTTCCTCTTGATCTGTGACATTGTATAGCCAAATAGCCCTGTAATCATTTATAATTCCTCTATTAGCTTTGTCTTTTTGCCAAGTATAGTTAAAAGAAAAATTGTGTAGAAAAGGAGATGATTTTTACTGTAAATTCCTGACGGAAAAAGGCATTTTTCTTCGAAGTTATTAACTGGGTTTTACAGCTGACCTTTCAAGGAATGTCTATGGCTTCAGATACTCAAGAACTCAGCAAATATTGTCCTCTGTATAATTTAAATAGTCATTATAGTTTGGGCTGTAAGCACTGAATATGTATTGTAAGACACAATGTTGGTTTTCTTAAATTTTTGATATTTTATTGTTAAAGAAAAACGTCTGTTTCCTGTGTACACTGAGTGTTGGTTGACCCTTTCTTATTAAATTTCCTCATCACAGCTGTACGTAATCCTAGAAGGTCAGTGGTTGGCATTAGCAACCCCAGAAATGAATGGTCATGATGTCACATCCTAGAATTGACAAATTAGTTTGTTTGATCTCTCATTACCCTTCTATCCATTGCTGTAATGGAGAATGGAAAAATTCAAGATGGGATTAAGGCCTGAAATTTCCTCAACACCAAAAAACAAGAGTTGTGAGGGTGTCTCTCCTGTTCTTCCCTCACTCCATACAGACTTGGCTTTTTTGTGTGTGTGTGAGCGTTGTGACATACTGTCCTGGGCAGTAGTTCTTTGCTTTCATGGCTAATGATGCAAAAAGGAGAAGGAAAGGGGAGAGAAAGAGAAAAAAACAGAACGCTATCAAGACAAAAGTAAAGTTAAATCATAACCAAAGAATATCTGAGTTTGGAAGGGATTTCAAGGCTTCTCCGTGGAAGCCTTGTCACTTAGAAATAAAAGAGAAAACCTATAGTCCTGTCTGCCTCTCACTTGGACTTCAAGAAAGGCTGAGAGATCTTGGACAAGTCACTAAACATTCCTGGACTGTTTCCTTGTCTGGAGTAAATGATCACTTGTTGCTTTCCGATCTTCATCAAATGTGATTTAAATATTCTCTGGAAACCAATATTATGATTCATAAATAAACTGATTCATAAATAAATTGTTTACCATTAGAAATATTTATTTCATTTTCTAATGCAATAATTATTCATCTGTATAACCCAGTAATAAGCACCAATTCCAGATAGAGAGTCAGTGGTGAGCAAAGCCAGACCCAGACAAGATCCCCCTGCCCTTGGCTGAAAATGGCAACCCTGATGAATGCTGTGGTGAGTGGGCATGGTGCCAGGGGAGCTCATTAGAGGAGATGGCCTGTCTGGGAGCTGGCAGAAGGTGTCTCTGAGCGGTGATTCCTACGTGGCACCTGAAGGGTGCATAGGTATTCACAGGTAAGGAGGTAAGGGGAGATCATTCCAGGGAGCAGGAATCACATTTATGAAAGTTTGGGGAGGGACGGAGAGAAGGCGAGCCTGGCAAGGGCAGAACAACGCCAGGTATGGTGGTAAAAGAGGCTAGGACAGGCACTAAGTAGGAGCCAGACCGCTGATGCTTTTAGGGGAAGGCTGACGATGTAATGGACCATCCCAGCCCATCCCAACTGCGATACGTGTGCAAGTGAGAGGGCACTATTAATAATGAAACTGGAAAAATAGGTGTAACCCACTATGTATGATCAAGGGCTCTATTTAAAATCTATCAAAAGAAGTTTTCTTTTTACTTTACGTGGAATGAGAATCATCAATGGATTTTAAGCCATAAGGCTGAAATGATCACATGTGGCTTTTGAAAATCAGTTTGCTGCAAAGTGGAAGAAAGATTGAGGAGGGCCTCAGAGGGGAGCGAGGGGACCTGCCAGGAGGAGTCTGTTGTAGAGGTTTAGGGGAGTTTGGACTGGGGCAGAGCAGGTGGAGATCAGAAGTGAATAATAATGAGAGAAATTAAAGTTAACATCTTCAGTGATGGAGGGTTGATTGCAGTAAGGGTTCCAATTTGTTTCCACCTCCTTGTGTACATGCCCTTTGGCATCATTCTCCCAACCTGAACCGGGACTAAAATAGGCAATTTGCTTTGGTAGTGGAGTAGTAAGAAAAGCACCGCAAGTAGAGACATGAAACACACGTGGCCACTGCCCCGAGACTTGTGACGCACTTGGATTCTGGCAACCCATCTGGGCCAGCTGACTGGAGGATGGGAGGGCACGGGGAAGGAGGTGGGGGGCATCCCAGTGGAGGCCGCCAGAAACCTGAGACCCAGCCTAACAGCCGACTGCCAACGTGGAGAGCAGGCAAGCCTGGCTCAGACAAGGAGAACCGCTCGGCTGAGCCCTGTCCGAATTGCCCACCTGTGGAATCTCAGACTAGGGAAATAGTTGTTGTTGCAAGCCATTACATTTTGGTTTGGTTTGTTACATAGCAGTAGATGCAGAAGTTGTTACTGAGAGAAAACTCTGGACGAAGACCAGATTTGCATAAACCCATTTAGTTTAGACATGTTGATTTTGAGGAGCTATTGAGATATTTTGGAGGTGATGTCAACCAGGGGTGGGGATTTGTGTCTGGAGCTCAGAGGAGAGATTTGTGTGGAGATATAGATGTCTGTGTGTGTGTGTGTGTTTGAGAACCTCCAGGGAGAGAGTGTGAAGAGAGGGGAGGAGAGGAGGGGAGGGCAGGGGAGGGCTGGGGCAGGAGCCTGGAGACCTACTGCTGGGAAGACAGTGAGGCCTCAGAGGACATGTGGAGGAAGCAGGCAGAGTAGGAGGAAGATGGGAGTGTGTTGTGTATGGGAGGCTTAGCTGGTTACCATCAAAGTCACGGTAGAGGATGAAATCAGCTATAGAACAATATCTTTTTGCATTTTACTACTTCAATATTCCATAAAACAATACCAAATTGTCCATTTTCTGTTTCCTTAAGAGGGCAAGTTGAATGATAGGCACTAAGAAATATGAAATGTCCCCTTGCTTTCTTCCCTTCTGGCACATGAGGTGGAGGGGCAGAGGTTTTGATGACCTACAGGTGTAGGATAAACATTCTCTGGCTGGAAATGGAGGAGCGTTGCCTGGCAGCTCTGGCTCTGGGCACCGTGTGTAGCAAGGGATAGGCTGCCTGTAATCCTTCTTCTGCACCTTTGTTCCCTCCCAGGGCCACTGTGCTTGACTCCGAGATACTCTCCTCCAAGCCTGGGCTCGGGAAAAGCTCTTATACGCTCATTTATACTAAGGTGCAAATGACTGATAGGCCTGAGTCATTTGTTTTGCTCAGAAAACTAAATTTTAAACATGAAGAAATCTCTCTCTATTCTGGGAAATGCAGTTATGTGAATGTGGGGAAAATGTTTTCATATACCACTTCCTTGCATTACTGCCCTGTGGTTTGCTTTTATATATTGAAAATAGAGCCCCATGTTCTCAGATTGTGGACTTTTGGGTGTTTTCAGTCTAGAATAAGCATGCCTCATGGATTTATCTTTTCTCCCCACAGAAACCTGCTTCCCCTCCTATGTGTCCTTTTACGATCTAATGATACCAAACGTCTTCCATTTTCTCAGGCTGCAAACTATTGAAATACATTCAGCCCCGCTCACCTGCCACATTCCGATCCTGTGATTCTGCCCTGTCTGACCCTGCTCACCCCATCTCGGTCCCTTCCTGCTGTTTCAGAATGAGATCAAGCCGTCATCAACTCCCACTCGGCCTAGTGCCTCTGCCTCCTTACCCTTGTTCTATGTCTGTCTTTGCTTCTATCCAGCCTAGAAATTTTGTTACAAGAATTGCCTTTCTTGTGTCTTGGTCTGATCTTGTCCCATCTTCTTTATCTACCTTTGATGCATTTTCTTGTAGGATAAAACCTAAACTTCTCAACAGGGCACCCGTAGCCCCTCCTAATTTAGCTGCCTAACTAGGGCTTGCCTCAATCGTTATTTTAGTGCGAAGTTAGGTAGGAATTGCAAGATACCAAGGGCAAGTCCGTCCAAAGGATTTCACTCTCCCTTCATTCCCCATTCCCAGTTTACCTTTGTGAAGATGCAATTCTTGAACCGTGCTGGGGGTACTATATGCAAGGTGGGTTTGCTCAGTCACTCACGTGGAGGGACACTGGTGAGTTACAGCTGGGCGGAGCCAGGTGACTACATTCAGGAGAGGTGCTCCAGGTGACGGGGGTCTGACGGCATGTGTTTTTTCACTTAGAACAGAAATGAGGGACCACTGGATACATCTTTTCACATTTCTTTCACCTCATTTGGGACCCTGATATTACATGGAAACATACAAGGAATGAAACACACAAGCCTGATAACTAAACCAGCTGGGGGTCTGCAGCGGGGTCGTGCCCCTTGGCCTCTCCTCACCCTCACACCACTTCCCAGCTCCCTGTCTCCAGCAGGCTTGCCTTCTATCTCTACCGGCCAGGGACCCAGAGTCCTTGGTGTGTTTCGATATAGAAATGGAGCTGGCAGACGCAATCTTTGCACCAACCCCTCCTGCTTCCTGCGAGAAGGAAACATCCAAACATGCAGTGCCAGGGAGCCTGGGCCCCAGGTAGGAGATTGTCTCCAAGGGGTCCTTTAACAAGACCTTATTATCCCACCCCGTCACCCTTGTGGACTCAGCTCCTGGCGTTGACCCAACGGAACTCTAAGATCATGTCAGGTCAGATTCTCCTCGTTCGTGGAAGTGGTTACCATGCATCTTCTTTCTTTTTTTAAAGCTGGTCACCCTCCTAGAAATGAGTGCCCGTTCCCCCCCTTCTTTGCCTGAAGAACCCCATTTCTCACTCATGGTCCAGCTTGGAAAGCACCTGCGCCTCGAAGACCACCATCACCTGGGGGCCCTCTGCATTTTGTTTGGTGTGTGTGTGTCTTTCTTTTTTTTACTAAGGACTTCCCTCTCTATGGTAAGGTCCAGAAGGGCAGGGAATATGTTATTTCCTTTTACATCCAAGATAACTTAGCACATGGGTGGTGAGTGAATAAATGAACAAGAAAGTAGCACTTGGGTTTGAACTAGACCTCTGTCAGTGCAAAACATCGTTTCTTTGCAAGCGGATTACTTGGCCCTTAGGAAATGCTTAGTGGGACCCTCAGCCAGGGCAACCTTGGATCAGCTGTCTGGGGCGTCTGCCTGACATCTTGGGGCCATTAGGAAATACTCAGGAAGGAAGCTCCCTGTTCAGATGTCATCACCAATTACTGCTTTCAGGTGTTAACTGAAACGACCCAATTAAGCAAATGTTTTAAAGCCTTGAATTCTTGTTGAGTAGAGAAAAAGATCAATTATTCAAAGGCTCCTTTTAAAGAAGTAGGCATTTGGAGGACACAGGAACGTTACATTTTGCCAAACGGGAATAGCTGTGTCATTTCCCTTTCTGATTATAAAATGAGATACAGTGATTCTTATTTTCTACATGGTTTTATTTATTTACTTAGTTTAGTTGCAAACTAAAGTCCCACCCTGAGAGATGTCGTCGTTAACTGTATGATAGAGATCCTTTCTGGTTTCTTTACTTTGATACACCTGGAAATATATGTATATATAGAAAATATTTTGATAGTTGCATTTCTATATACATATATATACATCTGTATATATGCATACATAATCATATATAAGCTATATATAATATTTACATATGAATTGTATGTTAACTATGTTATATATGTATTTTGGGGGCAAAAATGGGATAACACTATATAGATAATGTCTGTGTCCTGCTTTTTTTTTTTTTTTTTTTTTTTTTAATTTGTTTATTTATTTATTTATTTATGGCTGTGTTGGGTCCTCGTCTCTGTGCGAGGGCTTTCTCCAGTTGCGGCAAGCGGGGGCCACTCTTCATCGCGGTGCACGGGCCTCTCACCATCGCGGCCTCTCCCGTTGCGGAGCACAGGCTCCAGACGCGCAGGCTCAGTAGCTGTGGCTCACGGGCCCAGTTGCTCCGCGGCATGTGGGATCCTCCCAGACCAGGGCTCGAACCCGTGTCCCCTGCACCGGCAGGCAGACTCTCAACCACTGCGCCACCAGGGAAGCCCCTGCTTTTTTATATAATAAAATAGTTTAGTCAAATTCCTATGGCAACACAACACATGTATCTTATTTTTAATGCTTTCTTTTAAATGTTATATTGAATGAATATTCTGAAATTTAGTTAATCAATTTCTTATTAATGGATATTTATGCTATATCAAAATTTTAACTATATTTTGGTCCACTTGTACAAGTATTTATTTAATATCCTCCTAGCAGCATTTCTGTGTTATAGCCTTTTGATATGTAGTCTAAGGCTAAGGCTATTGCCTGCCAGGAAGATTGTACTGACTTGTATTCCCACTCTCAGTGTATGAAAGTGTCCATTTTACTTCATCCTCACAAATACTAGATGTTAGTAATCCTTTTAATCTTTGCTAATTTGGTAGATAAAAATGAGATTTCATTATTTGGTTGATATAGCTTTAGTTACTAGTGAGGTTTGATTATCATGTGGTTATGTCCATCTTTTCTAAACATTCATAACTTTTTCTGAATTTCATAGTATGTCATTTATCCTTTACTCACTTTTACTTTTTGTTCTATATTATCCCCCTACCCATTTGTGAAATTGTTTTCTAGCTTTGAGTCCAGTACTGTTCAAATGAGGTTTTGCTAAAGGAGATGATCACGCCAAACCACCCGAATTGGATTCTGCCAGAATGTATGAAGTAGTTTAGAAAGAGGAAATTAAAATTTGGGGGAGCACCTTTGAATTTGATGTCCCTGTAATCAGCTAGAAATTTCTGCCCCTGCTTCTCATTCCTTTAACTTTTCCCCCATTCTGTTCATTTTATCTGCACAGAAGCTACAGCATGATTTTTTAACCACGGAGCCATGAACTTTCAAGGGAATCTGTGGATAGAATTCTAGAGATTTGTGAACTTTGATTGGGAAAAAGATGACATTTTTATGCGCACTGACATCTTGAGATTTAGTATTTCTTTCAATTATACATGTGAGCAACAAACCGTAGTAATAGTAGCAATTCCTGACACCAATAAAAACCACCAATATTTTGAAATCACATCACTGATGTTGAAAGCATCCTCTCTTTATTACAAAAACGTGAAATATTTTGTTGGTTGTATTTCACTACAATTGGGTTATTCTGTAATCTTGTGCATTTTGCTTTATGCACTTAAAAAGATTATTTTGAGAAGGGGTCTGTAGGTGTCAAGGCACACATAGGTTAAGAATCCCTGAGCTGGAGAAAGTGTCAAGGTTACTGGAAGATTCTTACTTGTTCCTGCGTAAGGTTCCTCCTTTGCCCTGACCTCTCCTTTCCCTATATCATTCCTCACTCTCCTGGATCCCTGTCCTAGGCCCCTGGAAACTTTTCAAGTGTTATATCAAATATATTAACATCTACCCTTGTTCCCCATTAAATACATTTTTATTATAAAAATTTGAAAGAATTATACTAATTGTATTTTTTAAATCACTTGGTTATGAGAAAGTTATTTCATTTACAACTGACTGCGCTTTCTTGACAACTATTGTACTTATTCAGGGGTTCTTGCAAAGCAGGCAAATCTAACATACAAATTGTTTTCTAAATGTAATGAAATTTTTATGAGCGCTAAATTTAACAATTAATGAAGTTGACATAATGATACGTTTTTGTACATTTAATTAAACATTTAGCAATAGTCATTGTGCAGTTTGCTTTCCATATTTTGGAGCCAATTTTTGAAAAGTATGTTTTGTAGGTTCTGGAAAGCCCCTGGGCCCTGAGGCTGGTGCCTGTAGTGCCTAAAGGGATACGGTACCGCCTGGGGGTGTAAATCAACAGCCTTTGTACTCAGCCTTTTCTCAGACCATGTTCCTTCACCTCTTGCCCTTAACTGGAAACTCCCCACGTGGTGGGCACTTTCCTGCCACGATCTACTTCCAGCCTCATTCTGTCCACACACATCACCCTACAGCTCTCCTTTAGCTGATGCCCGTGGTCTGACCCTGTGAGGTCTTGGATCGCTCAGTCTACCGTCCAGATACTGCCAAGAACAACTTTCACATCCTTGGAGACAAGCCATCCTGCGTCCTGACCTCCTCTAGGCTCCTTTGCAGCCAGGTTTCAACTTTGTTTCAGGGTGTGGCCCCAGCTCCCCAAACAACATCGTCATTTCTCAAGAAGTTTCTACTTCTTGGGAACGAATGAATGATCTTTGTCTTCTCATTGCCTTAGTCATATTCCTTCATTATTACATGGCACTTAACCTTTTCTGAAGTATTAAAATGCAACATAGAAACTTCTAATCACATAGGGGAACTTCATATTCCCCCAGTTCTCCAAGTCCTAACTCCTAGGATACCTTGTCTTTACTGCATCCGTATCTCCAACACCTTAACCCTTTCCTTTTCAACCCATCCAGCGGGCACCTCTTCGCTTTGCTTTTTTCAGTGCTCTTTTGCCAGAACCTTCATTGCCCCGGCTACAGCAGCAACCGTGGTACTTATATTAATGACTAGCGTCACCTAGGGCATCCCATGCGCCAGACTCTAAGCTGAATGTTTCACGTGCGTTGTTTCATGTAACTATTTTGTGCGGACTATTACTCTTTTCATTATAAAAAAGCAGCTGAGGATAAGATAGATTAGATAACTTGTTTAATAGCATATAGTTTGAAAGTTACAGAGCAGAGACTTTATGTCATTTTCCATAATCTATATTTATATAGTGAGATATATCTGGATAAATCTGTATCTCTGTCTATGTTTATAGATAGAGGTGGATAATCAGACCTCCCTCAAATTCACTTACTTTCCTTGAGCACATTTATGCCGATTCCTCATCTTATTTACTTCCCACCCACCTGGCCAACGGCCCTGCTGAAATATTGGTCAAGGTTACTAATGACTGACCTGCTAGTGACCAGTGTCAGTGGGATATTTAGTGCTTTCTCATCTGATCTGAGCATATTGTTTGGCATAGGGTGTCCAGCACTGTAGCTTGCTGGTCGTGGAGTGAAGCTGGGTCTTGATGTTGAGATGGAGATCTCTGAGAGATTTTCACCGTTTGGTATTACATGGAGCTGGGAGGTCTCTTGTGGACCAGTGTCCTGAAGTTGGCTCTCCCACCTCAGAGGCACAGCCCTGATGCCTGGCTGGAGCACCAAGAGCCTTTCATCCACACGGCTCAGAGTAAAAGAGAGAAAAAATAGAAAGAAAGAAAGAAAGAAAGAGGATAAAATATAGTGAAGTAAAATAAAGCTATTATAAAGCAAAGCTATACAGACAAAATCTCACCCAGAAGCATATACATATACACTCACAAAAAAAGGAAAAGGGGGAAAATTAATATATCCTGCTCCCAAAGTCCACCTCCTGAATTTGGGATGATTCGTTGTCTATTCAGGTATTCAACAGATGCAGGCACATCAAGTTGTTTGTGGAGTTTTAATCCGCTGCTTCTGAGGCTGCTGGGAGAGATTTCCCTTTCTCTTCTTTGTTCACACAGTTCCCGGGGTTCAGCTTTGGATTTGGACCCGCCTCTGCGTGTAGGTCGCCTGAGGGCGTCTGTTCCCTGCCCAGACAGAACGGGGTTAAAGGAGCAGCTGCTTCGGGGGCTCTGGCTCACTCAGGCCGGGGGGGAGGGAGGGGTATGGATGCGGGGCGAGCCTGCGGTGGCAGAGGCCGGCGTGACGTTGCAGCAGCCTGAGGCGCACCGTGCGTTCTCCTGGGGAAGTTGTCCCCGGATCACGGGAGCCTGGCCGTGGCTGGCGGGCTGCACCGGCTCCCGGAAGGGGCGGTGTGGAGAGTGACCTGTGCTCGCACACAGGATTTTTGGTGGCGGCAGCAGCAGCCTTAGCGTCTCACGCCCGTCTCTGGGGTCCGCGCTGATCGCCATGGCTCGCGCCCATCTCTGGAGTTCGTTTAGGCGGCGCTCTGAATCCCCTCTCCTTGCGTGCCGCGAAACAAAGAGGCAAGAAAAAGTCTCTTGCCTCTTCGGCAGCTGCAGACTTTTTCCCGGACTCCCTCCCAACCAGCTGTGGTGCGCTAACCCCTTCAGGCTGTGTTCACGCCGCCAACGCCAGTCCTCTCCCTGCGATCCGACCAAAGCCTGAGCCTCAGCTCCCAGCCCCGCCCGCCCCGGTGGGTGAGCAGACAAGCCTCTCGGGCTGCTGAGTGCTGCTCGGCGCTGAGCCTCTGTGCGGGAATCTCTCCGTTTTTCCCTCTGCGCCCCTGTTGCTGTGGGATCCGCGCTGATAGTCGCGGCTCGCGCCTGTCTCTGGAGCTCGTTTAGGTGGCGCTCTGAATCCCCTCTCCTCGCGCACCAGGAAACAAAGAGGGAAGAAAAAGTCTCTTGCCTCTTTGGCAGCTGCAGACTTTTTCCCGGACTCCCTCCCGGCTAGCTGTGGTGCACTAACCCCTTCAGGCTGTGTTCACGCCGCCAACCACAGTCCTCTCCCTGGGATCCGACCTAAGCCCGAGCCTCAGCTCCCAGCCCCTGCCCGTCCCGGCAGGTGAGCAGACAAGCCTCTCGGGCTGGTGAGTGCTGCTCGGCGCCGAGCCTCTGTGCGGGAGTCTCTCCGCTTTGCCCTCCGCACCCCTGTGGCTGCTCTCTCCTCCGTGGCTCCGAAGCTTCCCCCCTCTGCCACCCGCAGTCTCCGCCCGCGAAGGGGCTTCCTGGTGCGTGGAAACCTTTCCTCCTTCACAGCTCCCTCCCACTGGCGCAGGTCCCACCCCTATTCTTTTGTCTCTGTTATTTCTTTTTTCTTTTGCCCTACCCAAGTACGTGGGGAGTTTCTTGCCTTTTGGGAGGTCTGACGTTTTCTGCCAGCGTTCAGTGGGTGTTCTGTAGGAGCAGTTCCACGTGTAGATGTATTTCTAATGTATCTGTGGGAAGGAAGGTGATCTCCGCGTCTTACTCTTCCGCCATCTTCTCTAACTCCTCATATATCCTCTCTTGAGTCTCAGTTTATGTTCTGTGAAGTGGGACTCATCACATCTACACTGCAGTGCGCTCGGGCAGAGCAGCACAATATTTGAAAGTGCCCTTGACAATGACCAGCCCATTATAATACTCCAGGAATGGTTATACTATCATTGCCAATGACACACCCATAGTCCGGATATTATCCGTAACGATTACTAAGGTTGTTTATCTCCCTCCACTTTTACTAAGACAAAAAAAGGTTTAAAAGACTCTAAGTCATTTTTACTGAGGTTCTTTTTTTTTTTTTTTTTTCAAAATACTAATTGTAGGGCTTCCCTGGTGGCGCAGTGGTTGAGAATCTGCCTGCTAATGCACGGGACACGGGTTCGAGCCCTGGTCTGGGAAGATCCCACATGCCCTGAAGCAACTGGGCCCGTGATCCACAACTACTGAGCCTGCGCATCTGGAGCCTGTGCTCCGCAACAAGAGAGGCCACGATAGTGAGAGGCCCGCGCACCGCAATGAAGAGTGGCCCCCGCTCCCCACAACTAGAGAAAGCCCTCACACAGAAATGAAGACCCAACACAGCTAAAAATAAATAAATAAATTTATTAAAAAAAAAAAAAAACTAATTGTAAAGTCTGCAGTGGGTATATAGGTGTTCAACTTTTTTCCAGATTTTATGTTTTTGGTTTTGTTTTTAAATTTTTTATTTATTATTTATTTATTATTTTTATTTTTGGCTGTGTTGGGTCTTTGTTTCTGTGCGAGGGCTTTCTCCAGTTGTGGCAAGTGGGGGCCACTCTTCATCGCGGCGCGTGGGCCTCTCACTATCGCGGCCTCTCTTGTTGCGGAGCAAAGGCTCCAGACGCTCAGGCTCAGTAGTTGTGGCTCAGGGGCCCAGTTGCTCCGCGGCATGTGGGATCTTCCCAGACCAGGGCTCGAACCCGTGTCCCCTGCATTGGCAGGCAGATTCTCAACCACTGCGCCACCAGGGAAGCCCCTTTACTGAGGTTCTTAATACTCACCTTCCTCACAAGGGTGGACAAAACTCTCAGCGTTTTGTATTGAGTGCAAATGTCTCTATTCTTGCCCATTTCAGAGTCCTCCTTACTCAAAATGTAGGTTTTGTCGATCTTTAGTACCCTGTCTCTCGTCTTACCTCAGATTATTCTGTGGTAAGATGGTGCAAACTATGTATTTACTAACTGGAGAGAATTCAAGTCCCCGGAGCTGTTGTAGCTCAAAATTCTGTTTTAAGTGGAGTCATTTTCTGTGCTTTCCTTTCGTGCTGTCTGCAAAATGCCTGTTTCTGTCCTCCTTGAGATCCAGGTTTACAGCACTCTCCTTTTTCTCATTCTGGGGTCTCTATGTTTGTGGCATCTCTGAGGGCCCATGTTCTGTTGAGGCTAAATTTGATACTTGGGGGGGGGAGAAAGCAACTTCCAGATGGGTCAGCCTAGAAAAGGATCCCCCATTGTGTAGAAATTTAAAAACAGGCAAAATACCTGTCCTATCAGACACTATGATTTGCCCCCTCTGTCTGACGCAGCCCAGAGCTTCGTCATTTAATACACACCTATCTACTGTGAAGGCCCAGCCAACAAGATCATTTTGGAGCCCTGAGTGGGTGCCCAGAATGGATGGGAGAGCTGAGGTAACCAGAACTCTGCCTTTTTTATGGACAGGTGTTAGGGCATCTTCTTTTCAAAGTGACACATTCCCAACCCATCCAACTCACGTAGAGGAAAAAAAGCACTGTCACCAGGCAAAGGGAGAAAAACATGGGGCTGCAGAGGAAGAGGGATCTTGTGGGGACGCTTGTATTATTCATCCACGTGCAAGTATGAACTCCAGATTTGATAAGACATGCAGTCTGATCAAAAGTCATGCAATTAATGATTTCTTTCAAAAATCAAAGAACTCTTTGATTCTTCATTTTAATGTAACTTTGACCTCTTTTCTTTCCATGTCATGAAAGAGGCCTTGACTAAGCTAAACATGCTCTCTCTCCGTGCCTGCAGTGTATCAGAAAGCATCCTCAGTTACTTTCACAGGCAGTGGAGAGCTCCTTAATTTTTCTCTGATGACAAGAGCTCCCTTTGAGCCTGGGCCAGAGGTGAGCAAGATTCTGATTCTGGAAAGATGTAGAAAAATGAAGTTCCTTTTGCCAGAGGTTCTGGGTGAGCATTGTTGATGTATGACTGTTAGCAGTCTTACCCTCCTTCCACCTATTCTTCCTTTTCTGCATGGTGGACTGTCCTTTAGTTTTGGGGGTACAGTATTGGGGAAAAAAGGAAGGGGAGGCTAGAGGGAAGTAGGCTAGTGGCTGGGATTTTGTGCAAGAATATTTGAAGAAGGAAGTGTGGGAGCAAGTGCTGTGGTAAGACGGGAAAGGGAGAATTAAAAACAAAAAATCTGTGATCCATAAATCCCCTTCAAAGACTCTAAGCAAAGTACTTAAATTATTTTACAATTACCTTTTGGTTACTACTCTGCAGTATAAAAAACAATAAGTTCACTTTTTATCGTATCCCCATGTCATTAGCATCATTTTAAAGACATGTCTTAACAGCTGTATCGTGTACCATCCTTTATTTAACCAGCTCCCTTTTTTGGACAGTTAATTCAGTTATTTTGTTGTTTATAAATATATATATATATATATATATATATATATATATATATATATATATGATGGATATTTTTGTTTGTAATTCTGATTATGTCATTTTGTCAGCCAGGATAATTGATGGTAGCTGTACTAAAAAAAAAAACCTAAAATCTCAGTGGCTTAGCAGGTGTTGACTGAAAAAAATGCACAACTAAAAGTTGAGAATCATCTTTTTTTTGGTGGACTTGCTGAGGACTTAAGCCCGGGAGGCAGTGTCAGATCGCTCTGAGAGATTGCACTGAAGAGGGAAGGGAGGAACCAGGACATATAGGAGTTTTGCAAAAACAAAACAAAACAAAACATAAAACCCCAAAACAACCAGGTAGTGGGAACATCAAAAGATTACTGTTAATTAAAGAAAAACCAGACATCTCAAGTTAATGAATTTAGCATTTTTCTGTGTATGGGAAGAGGCAGGAGTCTGGGCTCATTGGAATCCTTCCTTTGATGTGCATTTGAACTATCTAGAGCCAGCATCCTGCTTTTCTCCATCCTGAATCCCCTCCGGGTGCACCATCGGGGATGGCTGCCCTGGCTGATGATGGCTTGATGGCTGCAACACTCTGTTGACTGATAGGGCAGGCGACATTCTTCATCCATACAGGTTCAAGTTTTATTTCTTGCTCGATTTACTGGCTAGGGTTGGAGTGGGAGACTCTGTTCTTTGCAGATGTGAGGGACTCAGGGTCCTTCAACATTGTGGCGTTACCTTCCTCAGGTCCTCAGAGCCCCGGTGCTGGAAGAAGGGAGCTTGGAAGAGGCACGCAAGCTCTTGGCCTCTTCTGCCCAGAGAGGACAGAGCCACTTCTGCGCATGGTCCACTGGTCAGGGCTCGTCCCAGGGCCTCAGCCAGAGGCAAGGGGGCTGTCGAAGGGAATCTGGATGCAGCAAAGAGAAAGGGCCAATGGGTATTGATTAACAACTAGCCAAGGTCCTACCTACCTACCAATTCACTGTCAGATCTTTAGAATACAAAGTGTTACATTCCTGCAATCCTCCTCTAATTCGAGACAATTCTCCATTCATATTCTCTTTTGCTTATAGCAACCTTGAGCTGGGTCTTCCCAGGCTCTTCTTTCTACCCTACAGGCTGTGGTCTCCTAGGAAGCTTTGGTGGGATGCAGGCACCATCTGGGAGAAGGCGCCTCGGAACTCACATGCCCGCGTTGCCCAGGACCCCAATTCCTTCCACCTCTCGGATGCTGCTTTCTTTTCCCAGGGACAGAGCCAAGCTGTAATTGACTCCTTGGGTATTTCAAAGTCCCTGATCCCAAGACTGAAGGATGACTCCCTGCTGTTGTGAAAGGTTACCAAATTATCAGGACCTCTGATTGGGAGGGACAGTGGGAAGAGGGGAGGTAGTGTCAGGGGAAAGGCACTGATGTTTCAAACTCAACTGGCGACTGCAGCCCCTGGTAATGGCTTTAGTAACTTCACAGCTGATCCCTGTGATTGAGCATCAGGACCATTGAATGCTAATTGAGTTGAAAAGCTTCCCCCTCATGTGCTAAAACTCTCAGGCAGTAAAAGGCTTCTGACCATGTCTGGAGTTGCGTGCTGGGGACAATGTGGTGGGTTGCCTCTGGCTACAGTTAACTGCTGTTCGTCTTCCCGGCTTGACGGGGTAGGGTTGCTGTACCTACACAGACTTTAAAATTATTTTAAAATTATTTTTAATTTTTTAAAATTGAAGAATGGTTGATTTACATTGTTGGTGGTTTCAGGTGTACAGCAAAGTGATTCAGTTATGCATACACACATACATACCTATACATACATACATATATATATTCTTTTCCAGATTCTTTTTCATTATCGTTTATTGCAAGATATTGAGTAATATTGAGCACAGTAATACTGTGCTTACAGTAGGACCCTGTTGTTCATCTATTTTACATATATCATATATCTGTGTGTCTCTGTTAATCCCACACTCCTAATTTATCCCTCCCCTCACCCTTTCCCCTTCGGTAACCGTAATTTTATTTTCTGTGTCTGTGGGTCTATTTCTCAAACAGACTTTTTTTTTTTTTTTTAAGCAGATTGCACCTTGCTGTGGCTGGATCAATACTCTGGAGTGAGCTGTTTGCCCTCAAAACTTCTGGGGCCGCAGCCATGGAGCTGCAGGATCCCAACGGGGTCCTGACGTCCATCTGCTCTGTTTTTTTCAGGTGCACTGAATCGACAGTCCTGAGTTTTGAAGTTTTCCTGGAGGGGACTTGCGGGGATTTCTCCAGGATCGATGGAACTCCTTTTGTGGTGCTTCAGTGCTTCCACCATGAAGCGCTCATTTCCCTATGCACGTCCCCCCGCCCCACCCCACTGTTTCCTTTACTCTCTCTCCTCCCACCCCCAATTCCCAGAAGAAGATCTAAGAATCAGGTCCAAACAGAAGATCTTTGGAGAATCCTTGTGTGTGTTTTATGAAATTTTTATTGGAGTATAGTTGATTTACAATGTTGTGTTAGTTCCGGGTGTACAGCAAAGTGAATCAGTTATACATATACATATAATCCACTCTTTTTTAGATTCTTTTCCCATACAGGTCATTACAGAGTACTGAGTAGAGTTCCCTGTGCTATACAGTAGGTCCTGATTAGTAATCTATTTTATAGGTAGTGTTGTGTATATGTCAATCCCAATCTCCCAATTTATCCCTCTCCCCTCCCCACTTTCCCCCCCTGGTAACCATAAGTTTGTTTTCTACATCTGTGACTCTATTTTGAATCCTTGTGTTTTACTCTAGTCCTGAAACTAGATAAAGCCTAGTCATCAATAAACAGGTGAGGAAGTAGAGCCAGGCATTGGTTGAGTGTTGATGTTTCTGGTACAAGCTGACTCTCCGCTCATCATCCCACACCTTCATCAGCCATCATCATGCTGTCTGTCACCTCCTCTTCTCTGAAGAAGGCCCGGGCCATCTTTTGAAAATACAAAGCCCAGCATTGAGACCCTCCCAACTGAGAGAGCAGGAAGGGCCAGGGCTGCTGAGGTGCTCCCTGAACCCCACTCAGGGGATCTGTGTTGTTCCCACCTGGGTGTATTGTGTGGACCCCTAAAATTCCTGCAAACCTCTGCCTCTGCGCTTCCAGATTGCCCCTGAAAGAAATGAACAATAATCATAATACCCACCACGTAGTGACCGCTGGTATCTTGAGAGCTGCCTTGCCATTGGACAACATTTGTTGAGCTCCTACTGTTTGCCAGACAGTGGGTACATGCTTTATGTGTGTTTAGCCCTTCTGACAACACTGTGATTTAGGACCTGTTAATATGTCTATTTTGCTGAAATGGAAACTGAGGTTCAGAGCGGTTAAATAACAAGGAAAAGTCCATGTTTTTACCCCCTACACTAATATATATGTATATTTGTGTATATATAGTCTATATATGTATATTTAACATATATATTATGTTGACTGAAAAAAATGCACAACCTCAAAGTTGAGAAATATGTTTTATTTGGTGGACAAAACTGAGGACTTAAGCCTGGGACACAGCCTCTCAGCTCTCTCTGAGGGACTGATCCAAAAAGGAGAGGGAGGAACCATCAACTATAGGAATTTTTGCAACAGAGACCAGGTAATCGGAACATCGAAAGATTCCTGTTAATTAAAGAAAAGCAGACATATCGAGTTAATGAATTTTTAGTGTTTTTCTGTGTATGGGAAGATGCAAAAGTCTGGGCTCACTGAAATCCTTCCTTTGATATGCACCTCAGCTATGTGGGCTAGTATCCTGTGCTTTCTCATCCTGAGTTCCCTCGGGGTGCACCATCAGGGGAGGCTGTGGCTGTTGACTGCTAGATGGTGGGCATCCTGTTTCCATCCTGAGTTTCCTCAGGGTTCACTCTTGGGGCGGCTATAATGTGATGGCTTGATGGCTGCAATACCCTTTGTTTACTGATATGGCAGGCAACGTTTTTTCATTGACAATTATATATATACAATATACACTGTTCGTGTTACATATATTATCTATTTTACATACTACGTGTTTTTTTAGAATCTTTGCAAAAAACCTTGCAAGGCAGGTGTTATTCTTTACATTTTGTGAAAAAGAAATTAAAGCCTCTAACAGGCTGAGAAATTGGTCATGTCACTACATCACAATTAACAAGTCAGTGAACAAGATTTTGAATCCAAGTAATCCTTTTCTGAAAAAAAAAAAACCCAAAAAACAGAGAAACTATGTTCTTTCCATGCTCCAAAATATATTTTGGTCAAGTGACTTAAGAAACTCTCCCTTAAGCTTGTCTAAAGCAGAAAGTAAGACAACAGTGCTTTACTGGAAATTATCAAAAGGCAGGATCAAGCAGGAATAATGAAAGGGAGCCTGAGGTTTCGGGTGATGAACCCACTGGCTAAATAGGCCCCTGGAAACAGACCCAGTTTTTTTTTTTTTTATTAATTTGTGTATTTCTTTATTGACTGTTTTCCTCCAATAGAATGTAATCTTTTTTTTTAAAACATCTTTATTGGAGTATAATTGCTTTACAATGGTGTTAGTTTCTGCTTTATAACAAAGTAAATCAGCTACACATATACATATATCCCCATATCTCCTCCCTTTTGCGTCTCCCTCCCATCCTCCCTACCCCACCCCTCTAGGTGGTCACAAAGCACCAAGCTGATCTCCCTATGCTATGCGGCTGCTTCCCACTAGCTAGCTATTTCACATTTGGTAGTGTATATATGTCCATGCCACTCTCTCACTTCATCCCAGCTTACCCTTCCCCCTCCCCGTGTTTAGAAACCCCTCTGGTCCAGTGGAGAAGCATATCCTAGGCCCCCAGTGCCTTTCAGAAAAGAGAACAGAGGACGATTTTGCAAATTGATTGTTAACCGGAAGTGAAAATTTCTTTCCTGAGCATTGTCCTGCCTTAAAAAAAAAAACCTATGGAGAGGCTACTGTCCAGTGAGTGGCCGCCCTCCACACCAATGAGGCAAGCCAACTTCCGGGTATTGTTGAGAGCTGGGGGCAGGTAGGTCAGATGATCATTTTCAGAGGCAGGGGTAGCTTACTGAAGTCCCTAGCAACTACCACCACCAGTCTGTTTACCTTTTTTTTTTTTGTTTTTGGCCATGCCGCGCAGCATGAGGGCTCTTAGTTCCGCCATTGGGGCTCAAACCCGAGCCCCCTGCAGTGGAAGCGTGGAGTCTTAACCTCTGGACTACCAGGGAAGTCCCCCGTCTACCTTTAACGGAGGTCACAAGCTCCAGCTCAGAATACGAGGCACACATGAGGCGGATGAGGTCAATTTGCTCCACGGTGAGGCGCACAGCATCCTGTTCGTGGGTCTGGCATGGGACGTAGGCTGACCAGAACTGAGGGAAGGCCAGGGCTTGGTTTGGGCTTTGGAACTCCTTGGGCTTCTCATAGCCTCCTCAGCTGGCACAGCACTCACTGTGCCCAGAAGTCACATGGAATGCGTTGCTGTTTCTGTGGTACTTGGATGCCCGTCAGGTTGGCTTACTGTGACCCCTGTAGCCCCCAGCATCCATGGCATGGCACTTTCTAGGTCACTATGGTAACTTAGTTCCAATGTGACTAAGCTGTGGTCTCTGAGGCCCCCCAAACTGCCCCACATTCCCCAGCAGCCATGGTGGCACCTTGTGTGTCCCTTTGGTACCTGGGCACCCACGAGACCGTCTTTCAGCCTGTCCAAGCTGGTCTGGGCATGGCTGAAACTGCACACATTAACATCCTGGAGGCCATTGTGGTAAAACTGCCTCAGGACCAGGGGCATGTCGTTGTGGCTGGAGGGAGGTCAAGGCAAATGGGTGGGCTCCCTAGGTCTTGGGATCAGGAAGGACACATTGCCTGGCCTGGGCCAGCCGGGGGGTCCCCCATCTCACACTGTCACACAGACTATACTAGGAGCAGCTGAGGCCTGGGCTGAGGGCTTCCCACCAGGGAGGGGATGACAGAGAAGGGGAAGGGCGTCCATAGGTGATGGAGAGGCCATCCAGGGGTGGTGTGAGGGGGCCTCCCCACTAGCTCTGCATGCTCCGGACCTCCTCCCCTGCCCAGGGCCAGGCTAGGCCCCCACCGGCCCCCACCAGCCCGCACACACTGCAGTCCCCCGTCCACAAGCGGGAAGTCCCGCCTCAGGGCCCGCGTGCGCTCCCGCGGACTTGGGGTGCTGGAGGTGCCCGGCGTGGTCTGGACGCGGGTTCCCGGCCGCAGCAGCAGACGCAGCAGCAGCAGCAGCAGACGCAGCAGAGGCCGCTGGCAGAGTGCGCGGGGACCTTCGAGGCCCCCGGGCCGCAAGCTGCGCAGGGCCAGGCAGGTGGGCAGAGGCGGGTGTGAGAGGGGCGGGCGATGGGGTTCTGCCCGTCGACACAGGCCACCCAGCGGCGCGGCCTCGCGAGGGGGTGGGGTGAGGGAGGGGATACAGAGTCACAGGGCCCTGCGAGCCGTGTGCGGAGAGCCGTGATCCGCGAAGCCCGGCAGCCCCGGGGCGGCACTGCCCTCCCTCCCCCTGCTCAGAGGCAGCTCCCGCGGGCTAAGCTGGCCTCTGCTGAGAGCCCACTCGCCTCCCGTCGCGGGTTCCCTCCGCCCCTGCGCCTCTTCCCACTCCTGCTGCTCCGATGGGGCGCCCTAGGTTGCTCTCCCCCGCCTCTCACCTTCCTGGCCAAGCTGGGCTGCTTCTCTCAGAGGGCCACCTTCAGCCCGAGGCCTCCCGGGAGCGCACCTCGTCCCCATCTGCCTGCAGCCGGCCCCGCCCACTCCGAGGGCTGCATGTGAGCATCTCTGCGGCCACAGGTGCTCTGGGCTCCCGGTGTCCCGGTACGGGGCCCTGTGGGCTGGTGTGGGGGAAGAGAGAGTTTCTGGAAATGGGGGGGGGGTAACCTTGTGAGCTCTGGATTCAGGACGGGGCCCTCTGCCCCCGACCTTCTCTCTCCACCTACTTGACTCCCCAACCTGCATGACCATTCTCTGGGGACTTCAACCAGCACCCGGGAACTCTCAGGAACCCCCCCACTTCTGTCAGCCAGCCTCAGGGAAGAGCGCCCTCAGGAGCTGCTACACCTCCCCAGGGCCTGAAGAGAGGGACTTTTGGGATGTGAACTGAACACCTTCTGGGGAGAGTCAACGACCCTTTTCCTCAACAGAGCGGGAACCCAGTCAGTAGGCTATTTGAGTGGAAGGAAATGAAGTCATTTCCATGGCAGCAGAGCCCCCATCGCAGCAACCTTCCTCCCAGGGCTGCTGGCCGACCTTCTGACCAGGATCCCTCCTACCTCAGCGTGGAAGGCCTGGCCTCGTGGACAAGTATATAGGTTCTGAGGAAAGACCTGGCACCTGGGTTCTGCTGCTACACTTGCCTTATCTCGTGGCCCTTGTGACTCTAGCTTTCCCAGAAACCTCAAGGGCTAAGTGCCTGTGCTTGCTCAGAGGCCGCACGCCATTCCCCATTTGGAGCCTCAGGCCCTGCCCCTAGCTGCCTCCTCTGGGGACCCCCTCCCCCCAACACACACACACACACACACACACACACACACACACACACACACACACACACACACACACACACACACACACACCTAGAGGGGATGTGCCTTCTCACAGAAGCTCAACCACTGAGATGCTTTAGGGACTGTGCCCAAACTCCTTCATCCCCAGCCTCTCAAGGTTTTGCTCTGATCCCTGGCACCCCCTGGAGCTGTTCCACCTTTGGAACCTTTCCTGGGTAGCAGGAGTGCCTAGCACAGGGGTAGTGACCTAAGTGTGAGCACTGGCGACCCTAGAAGTCTGTTACAGAAAAACATTGAGCAGTAAGGGACCCCCCCTGGGGACAGAAAGGGCTGGGAATAAAGGAGAATGTGAACCTCGGGGCAGGGTGCGTGCTGCTTGACTCTCCATCCTGTTCTTGCTTCAGGGAGCAGGTCTTCCTGGGTCTCTCTATCCTTCCTCCTGAGACCCCAGGCAGGAGGCTCTTTGAGAAGCCAAAGATTGCTGCTTTCAGTTTCAAAAAACCCAGCTCCCCCCTGGTTTGTGGTGGTGGCCGCTGACAATGGCTCAGAGCAGGAGCCCATGTGGTAGACTGCTAAGGCTTCTCTGCACCCTGTCTCTGCTCCTGCATCCTCCTCGGCTCGCAGAGTGCAGACTTTTCTGTCTTCAGCTGACAAAGGGGCCCCTGAGGATTGAGCAGAGGAACGTCACGTTTTCTTCCAAGCCAGCTTCAGCCCTCGGATGTTCAGGGCAGACTCTCATTTCAAACGTCGGTTTCTGAGGCTCCTTGCTTATGGCCATTTAGTGTGGAAGGAGGCTCCTGGCTGAGGAAGGCTCACACAGAACGCCGCAGGTTGTGATCTGTGGCAGTGGGCAGTGGGGGGACGGGGTGGGTCATTGCAGGAAGAGGCATTCGCTGCCTGAGGCAGTTACACCATTGCCCTCTCTTCAGAATGGCTCAGCCAGCAGGATTCTGTGGGGTCTACCTCCTGGCACCAGGCTCCAATCGCCGGATTTGGGGTCTGGGGCAACCCAGGTCTTCGTCCGACTCTTCCGGAGCGCGCTTTCTCTTGGGAGCACGTCTGGGGACTGGCTTCTCTGCTTTCACCTTTGCTGGCATGGCCCAAGGAACTGCTGCTGCAAAGAAAATCAGAACTGATCAGTCACTTCTGCTGTACACAGTCTCCTGCCAGAATTTCCCTCTCTCTTGTCTCTCCCAGTTTCTGGCTGAAGACCTTTAATCTACTTGACAGCCAAAACACAGCCTTGGCCCATCACCTCTATGAGTCGCTAGAGAAGGGACACTGGCTGCAAAAGCAATTCCTAGAGCCTACAGCTGCAGCACATGAGGAAGTCTCTTCACCGTTTACAGGGTAAACATTAGAACCCGGAAGTCATTGCAATCATGAGCCTCTCCATCCCTCCCTTCCACAACAGAGAAAACATTTCTTGCAGTCTGTCACTTCTGAGGCTTTAATGGAAATGTCTTTCAAGTTTTGGAAAAAAATAATCTAATAAAAATTGGTTAAGAACCCCTCCCACCTTGGCAACCCCTCTTGGGCCCCATTTCTACTGCCTGTTTCGACTACACTGAACTCTAGCCCTCTGATACTTTTATGTAGATTAGAACAAGGCCAAATACTGAGGCAGAGTGATCAGGAGAGAACCGCGTTCTGGGTACCAAGTCTAGGCTCACATCAACCCAGCCTCCTGGGACACCATCTCCTCAGCCTTCCAGTCTCATTAGCACTTCAACAGCCCTCTTGGTTCTTCCGGTCTTCCCATCAGTATGGCACCACCCTCTCCCCTAGAAGTAAAAATCATTATAATCCTCCCTCTCTCCACCATGAAAGGATGAGATAAAAGCTCAGCAGCAGCCCCCGTGAAACACGTGGTCACCACTGTGAAGAGGTGTTACTAAGACGATTTGGTCCGACTCAGAGAAGGAAAGAGACAACTCTGCCCTTAGCCTGATCAGGCCCACAGGAAGGAAGCACACTGGGGGCAGCCTTTGAGAGTGTGGCAATGCGAGAGAACCTTCTTTAGGAGGGGACTCCCTGTTGCCGACCTTGAAAAAGTAAGGATGGGACATTCGTTTACTGGGGCTGTTGCAGAGGGGATGTGCCCAGAGGTTGGGCCACCCTGCTTGAGAATCAAAGCACCTTCTAGTCCGAAGCTGCTTGAATGCTCCAATCGCCGGATTTTGGGTCTGGGGCAATCCAGGTCTTCGTCTGACTCTTCCGGAGCGTGCTTTCTCTTGGGAGCACGTCTGGGGACTGGCTTCTCTGCCTCCACCTTTGCTGGCGTGGCCAAAGGAACATCCCCGTAGGCCCGGTAGCCACCAACCAGGCAGTATGTCTCCCCATGCCAGCTCAACTGCGTTTCTCCACACCCTCGGTAGAGGACATGTTTCTGATCAGGGGTAGGAGGAGAAATGGGAGCCACTGCTGCTGCAAAGCAAATCAGAACTGATCAGTCACTTCTGCTGTACACAGTCTCCTGCCAGAATTTCCCTCTCTCCTGTCTCTCCCAGTTTCTGGCTGAAGACCCTTAATCTACTTGACATCCAAAACACAGCCTTGGCCCATCACCTCTATGAGTCCCTAGAGAAGGGACACTGGCTGCAAAAGCAATTCCTAGAGCCTACAGCTGCAGCACATGAGGAAGTCTCTTCACCGTTTCCAGGGAAAACAGTAGAACCCGAAAGTCATTGCAATCATGAGCCTCTCCATCTCTCCCTTCCACCACAGAGAAAACATTTCTTGCAGTCTGTCACTTCTGAGGCTTTAATGGAAATGTCTTTCAAGTTTTGGAAAAACATAATTTAATATAAATTGGTTAAGAACCCCTCCCACCTTGGCAACCCCTTTTGGGCCCCATTTCTACTGCCTGTTTCGACTACACTGAACTCTAGCTCTCTGATACTTTTATGTAGATTAGAACAAGGCCAAATACTGAGGCAGAGTGATCAGGAGACTGAGAACCGTGTTCTGGGTACCAAGTCTAGGCTCACATCAACCCAGCCTCCTGGGACACCATCTCCTCAGCCCTCCAGTCTCATTAGCACTTCAACAGCCCTCTTGGTTCTTCCGGTCTTCCCATCAATATGGCACCACCCTCTCCCCTAGTACTCAGCCGCTCAGGATGGGATGTGTCTGAGGGCACCTATATAGATGTCTACATGACAGCATAGAGGTGCCTGGGTTTGAAGGTGTGTTTCAAGAGTGGCCCTCTTCCTCAAACTGCTCCATTTACCATTTGCCAACAAAAATGCACTTGTCTTTTGCTAAGAGGCCAATCAGGAAAGGGTCTGAATGGAAGCATCCTGTAGCCCAAAGGGGAAGCTACATTTATAAAGATCAGGACCATCCTGCACACTTGTCCAGGGATGACCTTTCACAGGTATACGTAGTTGGCAAACCGCACAGGAACATGAGGCAGCCAGGTGAGGTTTTGTGTACGCCATGCCTCCTGTAGAGATGCCCAGTCTCGGTGTACCTGCCGCACTGCCCACCCATGGAACAGAGCACAGGTCTGAGTTAATATAGACGATCCAGTCACACATTCTCTCTCAGACAACCAAAGAGATTGGTATCTGCTGGAGAACTGTCAGGGAAGTTTCTCTGAGGGCAGCACGTTGGCAGTTACGCTGCCATGGAAACTGTGAGAAGGCGGTGAGGTCATCACTACCCAGTGAGGTCATGATAAGGAACCTGTGACTTGGGGGTCAGGCTTCAGGAGGAGGGGCAGTTTTGTGGAGGAGAGCAGGGGGAGGGCAGAGGTACTCTGCCTGGCCCCTCACACCTGGGCCTCCCCACCCATGCCCTAGTCTAGCAGACACCCCACGTGGGGCGTGCCGGTGGGCTGGCACAGCCCCAGGAGCCCCAGGAGGGCAAGAGAGACCCACTTTCTGAGATTGTCTTGAGAGGCAAGATTAACGTAAGAGACAACTAGGTTGTATGGCACTGACCCTAAGAGGCAGAGATTTGTGTGGACTGGGGAATCAGGGAGGGCTCCTTGGCAGTGGGCCTGAAGGACAAGTGAGATTTGGACCCATGGGGAAGAGAGGGAAGACATTCCAGTTTGGAAGAGTAAAAGCAAAGACACACTCTCCTCGACCTTGTACTGCCCCAAATATAAATTCATAGAACCCTCACATTTTCACAACTGAGTACTGAAGAAAAGCAAGAGGTGAAGGGGCCTACCCAGTGTTACACAGGTAGTGGAGAGGTGTTCTGCTCAATGGTTAGGTTCATGTTGGGACTCCGGATTTACAGCTGATAGGAATGTGAGGACAAGCTCATGCCATTTCAAACATTTCCAAGTGATACTGAGAGAGATGTTAAAGGTGCAAAATGAGGGTGCTGAATGACCTCACAAAGTGGGAATGGTAGGCCCATTTTCATATGAAATTCAAAACAAGTTCATGACCAAAGGACAATACAAAATGACAACATAATCATTACACTCCCCTCTCCCCTAGAAGTAAAAATCATTATAATCCTCCCTCTCTCCACCCTGAAAGGATGAAGTAAAGGCTCAGCAGCAGCCCCCGTGAAACACATGGTCACCACTGTGAAGAGGTGTTACTAAGACGATTTGGTCCGACTCAGAGAAGGAAAGAGACAACTCTGCCCTTAGCCTGATCAGGCCCACAGGAAGGAAGCACACTGGGGGCAGCCTTTGAGAGTGTGGCAATGCGAGAGAACCTTCTTTAGGAGGGGACTCCCTGTTGCCGACCTTGAAAAAGCAAGGATGGGACATTCGTTTACTGGGGCTGTTGCAGAGGGGATGTGCCCAGGAGGTAGAGACTGCTTGGACTACTATTTTAGAGGTTGGGCCACCCTGGTTGAGAACCACAGCACCTTGCATTCCTAAACTGCTTGAATCAGCGAGTGCAGAGTGCACGTTAGGACAGACGAAGTCAGGCCTCATTGGAGCAGACTGCCTTTGGGAGTGGTAGAAGGTAAAATGGGAAGGGGAATGCTCTGGAGGAGGTTTGTCATGGCAGGTGGGCCAGCACGAGACCATTCAGATTCTCCAAGGCTCCAGAGATGACTTGGCTGGGAGCATCCCTCTGATGTGGTGCGGGGACTCCTACCTTAACAGGACCTGGCTGGGCATCTGCGGGAGGCAGAATCAATGGTTTATTAACTTAAGAGAGCGAGAGACTCACCTGGGGGGTTGCACAAAACCACTTCAAAAGAATTGTACCTGGATTCTTGAGCCAACCCTCAGAAAACTTATCTAGATCTGGAGTAGGACTCAGGAAGCTGCACTTTCAATAAGCTTCCTGGGCAGTCCCACCACAGTGGTCCCTGGATAGTGTGACCAAATTATTGTGTATTCTCGGTTGCTTTTGGGAGTCAAAGTGGGCAATGTGAAAAACTGCAGCAGGCATACGTATAAACAGGGAATATTCAAGGCAAACAGATGTGTATCGTTATTCTATGCATGAATCAGATTCGAGAAAAGCTAGCCTGGTGGTTAAAGAACACAACCCTTGGGACAGAAAGACCAGATTCTGTCCTACTTACTTGTGTGATTTTGACCAAGTTCTTTTATCCTTCTGACTGTTTCTTCATATGGAAAAGAGCTATGGCTGTACATTTAGCACAATATTCTCTTTTGGCAAAGGTTGCTCTGGGTCCATTTGTGTTCTCTGCAACTTAATCCTTTCCGGTGTGCAAGCATTTTTAAGTTGTTTGGTGAAGTATTACATTTGACTTTCAACTGTTCATTACTTTGGGCAAAGCTTATATAATGCTGCAGAGACTAGAACCTATGCAGAGATAGTGAGAGGATGTGATAAGCTTATTCTGCCGGTTTATCAAAAAGTTTAACCTTTTCTCCTCTTCCTCCGCCTGCCACCAAGAGATGAGAAAGAAGGCAGAGCCTGGAAATGCACACCAAGCAATACTTCTGTGTCAGTTTGCCTTTTATTCCTCTGCCAGTACTTCCCAGAGAGATTTCACCAAAAGTGCCTAAGCTTGCCATGGCCATTGTTGTGAAGAACATTTCTCTCTATTGCTAGTCACATCCCCTTTTCCTTCTCCTGGGCGCTTAATGGATGTTTGGGGGCAGGAAATAAAATTTAAACTAAAACATCAAAAAAAAAGAAAGAAAGATGACCTCAAGTAGGCGTTATTGTGGTCCAGATAAGGTTTGGTTCATTCATTCCCTCGATTAGCATTTATCCCCCATTGTGCCAGGCAAGTGGGGAGAGAGAGAAATGTCTTCAAAGAGTCTGTGGTTGTATGGGGGAGGGAGCTGTGGAAATCTGTCATTTAGAAACAGCATGGAAGTGCTAGGGAAAAATTGTTTTGTTCATTTATCACTCACTCATCCGTTCACCCATAGCAAGTACAAAGGGTTTCACGCGGAGGAACTGGCTGCCCTGAACTTGACATTCTCGTGGGGGAAACAACAATGTAAAGCACCAGCAGTGGTAAGTCACCAGTAGTGATTTCAAGCCAGAAGGAACCACTCACCAATGGAGAGAGGCACAGGGTGAGCAGTGACTTGCAGAAAGGAGAGGTTATTCATTCCAACTGCTGAGTTCAAGTTCATCTGGGTGGTTGTGTGGTTCGTGCTTACTGCATCTGTTTTTGGAACGTGGCTCCACCCTCCAAGAAGGGTGAGGATGATCACCCCTCTTTCCTCCTGCTGTGCCCCGGGGTCACCCAGCGAGTGTCTGCAGGGCTGATCTGCTCTGTACTGGCTTTTCAGTCCCACTCCCGGGAGAAGAGAGACGAAGCTGTGTCTCCACCGCAGCTTGGCCTGATTCAGTCACTGGGTGAAAAGGTGGGAAGAAGGTCAAGTTCATGAGAACTGATACACTGCAGAGTCATTTAGTCCTGAAGTACCAGTTCTGGTTGCTGGTGAGTTGCTAAATCCAGGGACCTGAATGTAATTCCTCCAGAGCCACTGAGACATCACTTCCAGGCCCATGGCGGGCTGTAGGGGTGCTGACTTTTCTCAGTGCTAAGGAGCAGCCATCTTCCACTGAGAGAGGACTCTGTGTCCGCAGGAGCAGAACCACACCAGGCACCGAAGGAGGTTCTGCATCCCAGCATCTTCCAACACAGTGATAGATTCACGGGCGGAAGATGCAACAGGGCATTCACCATAGAACACAAGCTTATCCCCAATAAATATGGAAAGATGTTCAACTTCACTACCTAACAAGGAAATTCAAAGTTATAAATCTATTTTTTTTTTCTCATCTAATTGGTAGAAAGTTTTAAGAATGCACAAACTTTGCTGCTAAGGATGTAAGGAAAAGGCCGTTTTCCTCTGTTGCTGCTGATGGGGATGGAAATTGGTGCGAACCCTCTGGAGGGTAATTTGGCAGTTTGTGTATCAACAGCCTTAAAATGTTCATACACTTTGAGCCGGTAATTTTGCTTTTAGGATCTTATCCTAAGGTGAAAGTCAAATTTATGTACAAGACTTATGTTCAAGAATATTCATCTCCGCCAGTAGTGTAATAGAAAAAATATTAGAAGCTACCTAAAAATCCCACATTAGGGGGTTGGTTAAATAACGGATGGCCCAACTTAAGAATGGAAAATAAAGACACCGACGTAGAAAATGGACTTGAGGACACGGGGAAGGGGAAGGGGAAGCTGGGACGAAGTGAGAGAGTGGCATGGACTTATATATACTACCAAATGTAAAATAGCTAGCTAGTGGGAAGCAGCCGCATAGCACAGGGAGATCAGCTCCGTGCTTTGTGACCACCTAGAGGGGTGGGATAGGGAGGGTGGGAGGGAGATGCAAGAGGGAGGAGATATGGGGATATATGTGTATGTATAGCTGATTCACTTTGTTATAAAGCAGAAACTAACACACCATTGTAAAGCAATTATACTCCAATAAAGATGTTTTTTTAAAACAAGGATGGAAAACAGTTCATTCATTAAAAATGATTTTCTCCAAGAATATTTAATGGTGGGAAGATGTAGTGTAAACGCAGAGCACAAAATACTAGATGGAGTATTTCATTTTGTTAAAATTTTAAGAATACAAGTGCAGAAAAAGTGATTAAAACAACAGTACTAATTTGACTACGGGACATTTTTTTCTTTAAATTTTTCTATATTTGGTGTTATAAAGCATCATATATCCTCTCTGAGTCGCAGTTTATGTTCTGTGAAGTGGGACTCATCACATCTACACTGCAGTGCGCTCGGGCAGAGCAGCACAATATTTGAAAGTGCCCTTGACAATGACCAGCCCATTATAATACTCCAGGAATGGTTATACTATCATTGCCAATGACACACCCATAGTCCGGATATTATCCGTAACGATTACTAAGGTTGTTTATCTCCCTCCAATTTTACTAAGAAAAGGATTAATTGAAGACTCTAAGTCATTTTTACTGATGTTCTTTTTTTTTTTTTTCAAAATACTAACTGTAAAGTCTGCAGTGGGTATATAGGTGTTCAACTTTTTTCCAGATTTTATGTTTTTGGGTTTTTTTAAAAATTATTTATTTATTATTTATTTATTATTTTAATATTTGGCTGTGTTGGGGCTTCGTTTCTGTGTGAGGGCTTTCTCCAGTTGCGGCGAGTGGGGGCCACTCTTCATCGCGGTGCGCGGGCCGCTCACTATCGCGGCCTCTCTTGTTGAGGAGCAGAGGCTCCAGACGCTCAGGCTCAGTAGTTGTGGCTCACAGGCCCAGTTGCTCCGCGGCATGTGGGATCTTCCCAGACCAGGGCTCGAACCCGTGTCCCCTGCATTGGCAAGCAGATTCTCAACCACTGCGCCACCAGGGAAGCCCCTTTACTGAGGTTCTTAATACTCACCTTCCTCACAAGGGTGGACAAAACTCTCAGCTTTTTGTATTGAGTGCAAATGTCTCTATTCTTTCCCATTTCAGAGTCCTCTTCACTCGATATCTAGGTTTTGTCAATCTTTAGTACCCTGTCTCTCGTCTTATCTCAGATTATTCTCTGGTAAGATGGTGCAAACTATGTATTTACTAACTGGAGAGAATTCAAGTTCCCGGAGCTGTTGTAGCTCAAAATTCTGTTTTAAGTGGAGTCATTTTCTGTGCTTTCCTTTCATGCTGTCTGCAAAATGCCTGTTTCTGTCCTCCTTGAGATCCAGGTTTACAGCACTCTCCTTTTTCTCATTCTGGGGTCTCTATGTTTGTGGCATCTCTGAGGGCCCATGTTCTTTTGAGGCTAAATTTGATACCTGGGCGAGGGTGGGGGGGGGAAAGCAACTTCCAGATGGGTCAGCCTAGAAAAGGATCTCCCATTGTGTAGAAATTTAAAAACAGGCAAAATACCTGTCCTATCAGACACTATGATTTGCCCCCTCTGTCTGACGCAGCCCAGAGCTTCGTCATTTAATTCACACCTATCTACTGTGAAGGCCCAGCCAACAAGATCATTTTGGAGCCCTGAGTGGGTGCCCAGAATGGATGGGAGGGCTGAGGTAACCAGAACTCTGCCTTTTCTATGGACAGGTGTTAGGGCATCTTCTTTTCAAAGTGACACATTCCCAACCCATCCAACTCACGTAGAGGAAAAAAAGCACTGTCACCAGGCAAAGGGAGAAAAACATGGGGCTGCAGAGGAAGAGGGATCTTGTGGGGACGCTTGTATTATTCATCCACGTGCAAGTATGAACTCCAGATTTGATAAGACATGCAGTCTGATCAAAAGTCATGCAATTAATGATTTCTTTCAAAAATCAAAGAACTCTTTGATTCTTCATTTTAATGTAACTTTGACCTCTTTTCTTTCCATGTCATGAAAGAGGCCTTGACTAAGCTAAACATGCTCTCTCTCCGTGCCTGCAGTGTATCAGAAAGCATCCTCAGTTACTTTCACAGGCAGTGGAGAACTCCTTAATTTTTCTCTGATGACAAGAGCTCCCTTTGAGCCTGGGCCAGAGGTGAGCAAGATTCTGATTCTGGAAAGATGTAGAAAAATGAAGTTCCTTTTGCCAGAGGTTCTGGGTGAGCATTGTTGATGTGTGACTGTTAGCAGTCTTGCCCTCCTTCCACCTATTCTTCCTTTTCTGCATGGTGGACTGTCCTTTAGTTTTGGGGGTACAGTATTGGGGAAAAAAGGAAGGGGAGGCTAGAGGTAAGTAGGCTAGTGGCGGGGATTTTGTGCAAGAATATTTGAAGAAGGAAGTGTGGGAGCAAGTGCTGTGGTAAGACGGGAAAGGGAGAATTAAAAACAAAAAATCTGTGATCCATAAATCCCCTTCAAAGACTCTAAGTAAAGTACTTAAATTATTTTACAATTACTTTTTGGTTACTACTCTGCAGTATAAAAAACAATAAGTTCACTTTTTATCGTATCCCCATGTCATTAGCATCATCTTAAAGACGTGTCTTAACGGCTGTATCGTGTACCATCCTTTACTTAACGAGCTCCCTTTTTTGGACAGTTAATTCAGTTATTTTGTTGTTTATAAATAAATAAATAAATAAATAAATAAATAAATATATATATATATATATATATATATATATATATATATATATATATATGATGGATATTTTTGTTTGTAATTCTGATTATGTCATTTTGTCAGCCAGGATAATTGATGGTAGCTGTACTAAAAAAAAAAACCTAAAATCTCAGTGGCTTAGCAGGTGTTGACTGAAAAAAATGCACAACTAAAAGTTGAGAATCATCTTTTTTTTGGTGGACTTGCTGAGGACTTAAGCCCGGGAAGCAGTGTCAGATCGCTCTGAGAGATTGTAGTAAAGAGGGAAGGGAGGAACCAGGACATATAGGAGTTTTGCAAAAACAAAACAAAACAAAACATAAAACCCCAAAACAACCAGGTAGTCGGAACATCAAAAGATTACTGTTAATTAAAGAAAAACCAGACATCTCAAGTTAATGAATTTAGCAATTTTCTATGTATGGGAAGAGGCAGGAGTCTGGGCTCATTGGAATCCTTCCTTTGATGTGCATTTGAACTATCTAGAGCCAGCATCCTGCTTTTCTCCATCCTGAATCCCCTCCGGGTGCACCATCGGGGATGGCTGCCCTGGCTGATGATGGCTTGATGGCTGCAACACTCTGTTGACTGATAAGGCAGGCGACATTCTTCATCCATACAGGTTCAAGTTTTATTTCTTGCTCGATTTACTGGCTAGGGTTGGAGTGGGAGACTCTGTTCTTTGCAGATGTGAGGGACTCAGGGTCCTTCAACATTGTGGCGTCACCTTCCTCAGGTCCTCAGAGCCCCGCGCTGGAAGCAGGGAGCTTGGGGAAGGCATGCACGCTCTTGGCCTCTTCTGCCCAGAGAGGACAGAGCCACTTCTGCGCATGGTCCACTGGTCAGGGCTCGTCCCAGGGCCCCACCCAGAGGCAAGGGGGCTGTCGAAGGGAATCTGGATGCAGCAAAGAGAAAGGGCCAATGGGTATTGATTAACAACTAGCCAAGGTCCTACCTACCTACCAATTCACTGTCAGATCTTTAGACTATAAAGGGTTACATTCCTGCAATCCTCCTCTAATTCGAGACAATTCTCCATTCATATTCTCTTTTGCTTAGAGCAACCTTGAGCTGGGTCTTCCCAGGCTCTTCTTTCTACCCTACAGGCTGTGGTCTCCTAGGAAGCTTTGGTGGGATGCAGGCACCATCTGGGAGAAGGCGCCTCGGAACTCACATGCCCGCGTTGCCCAGGACCCCAATTCCTTCCACCTCTCGGATGCTGCTTTCTTTTCCCAGGGACAGAGCCAAGCTGTAATTGACTCCTTGGGTATTTCAAAGTCCCTGATCCCAAGACTGAAGGATGACTCCCTGATAAAGGTTACCAATTTATCAGGACCTCTGATTGGGAGGGACAGTGGGAAGAGGGGAGGTGGTGTCAGGGGAAAGGCACTGATGTTTCAAACTCAACTGGCGACTCCAGCCCCTGGTAATGGCTTTAGTAACTTCACAGCTGATCCCTGTGATTGAGCATCAGGACCATTGAACGCTATTGAGTTGAAAAGCTTCCCCCTCATGTGCTAAAACTCTCAGGCAGTAAAAGGCTTCTGACCATGTCTGGAGTTGCGTGCTGGGGACAATGTGGTGGGTTGCCTCTGTCTACACTTAACTGCTGTTCGTCTTCCCGGCTTCACGGGGTAGGGTTGCTGTACATACACAGACTTTAAAATTATTTTTAAATTATTTTAAATTTTTTTAAACTGAAGAATGGTTGATTTACATTGTTGGTGGTTTCAGGTGTACAGCAAAGTGATTCAGTTACGCATACACACATACATACGTATACATACATACATATATATATTCTTTTCCAGATTGTTTTTCATTATCGTTTATTGCAAGATATTGAGTAATATTGAGCAGAGTAATACTGTGCTTACAGTAGGACCCTGTTGTTCATCTATTTTACATATATATCTGTGTGTCTCTGTTAATCCCACACTCCTAATTTATCCCTCTCCTCACTCTTTCCCCTTCGGTAACCGAAATTTTGTTTTCTGTGTCTGTGGGTCTATTTCTCAAACAGACTTTTTTTTTTTTTTGTAAGCAGATTGCACCTTGCTGTGGCTGGATCAATACTCTGGAGTGAACTGTTTGCCCTCAAAACTGCTGGGGCCGCAGCCATGGAGCTGCAGTATCCCAACGGGGTCCTGACGTCCATCTGCTCTGGTTTTTTCAGGTGCGCTGAATCGACAGTCCTGAGTTTTGAAGTTTTCCTGGAGGGGACTTGCGGGGATTTCTCCAGGATCGATGGAACTCCTTTTGTGGTGCTTCAGTGCTTCCACCATGAAGCGCTCATTTCCCTATGCACGTCCCCCCGCCCCACCGCACTGTTTCCTTTACTCTCTCTCCTCCCACCCCCAATTCCCAGAAGAAGATCTAGGAATCAGGTCCAAAGAGAAGATCTTTGGAGAATCCTTGTGTGTGTTTTTTTAAATTTTTATTGGAGTATAGTTGATTTACAATGTTGTGTTAGTTCCGGGTGTACAGCAAAGTGAATCAGTTATACATATACATATAATCCACTCTTTTTTAGATTCTTTTCCCATACAAGTCATTACAGAGTACTGAGTAGAGTTCCCTGTGCTATACAGTAGGTCCTGATTAGTAATCTAGTTTATAGGTAGTGTTGTGTATATGTCAATCCCAATCTCCCAATTTATCCCTCTCCCCTCCCCACTCTCCCCCACTGGTAACCATAAGTTTGTTTTCTACATCTGTGACTCTATTTCGAATCCTTATGTTTTACTCTAGTCCTGAAACTAGATAAAGCCTAGTCATCGATAAACAGGTGAGGAAGTAGAGCCAGGCATTGGTTGAGTGTTGATGTTTCTGGTACAAGCTGACTCTCCGCTCATCATCCCACACCTTCATCAGCCATCATCATGCTGTCTGTCACCTCCTCTTCTCTGAAGAAGGCCCGGGCCATCTTTTGAAAATACAAAGTACAGCATTGAGACCCTCCCAACTGAGAGAGCAGGCAGGGCCAGAGCTGCTGAGGTGCTCCCTGAACCCCACTCAGGGGATCTGTGTTGTTCCCACCTGGGTGTATTGTGTGGACCCCTAAAATTCCTGCAAACCTCTGCCTCTGGTCTTCCAGATTGCCCCTGAAAGAAATGAACAATAATCATAATACCCACCACGTACTGACCGCTGGTATCTTGAGGGCTGCCTTGCCATTGGACAACATTTGTTGAGCTCCTACTGTTTGCCAGACAGTGGGTACATGCTTTATGTGTGTTTAGCCCTTCTGACCACACTGTGATTTAGGACCTGTTAATATGTCTATTTTGCTGAAATGGAAACTGAGGTTCAGAGTGGTTAAATAACAAGGAAAAGTCCATGTTTTTACCCCCTACACTAATATATATGTATATTTGTGTATATATAGTCTATATATGTATATTTAACATATATATTATGTTGACTGAAAAAAATGCACAACCTCAAAGTTGAGAAATATGTTTTATTTGGTGGGCAAAACTGAGGACTTAAGCCTGGGACACAGCCTCTCAGCTCTCTCTGAGGGACTGATCCAAAAAGGAGAGGGAGGAGCCATCAACTATAGGAGTTTTTGCAACAAAGACCAGGTAATCGGAACATCGAAAGATTCCTGTTAATTAAAGAAAACCAGACATCTCGAGTTAATGAATTTTTAGTGTTTTTCTGTGTATGGGAAGATGCAAAAGTCTGGGCTCACTGAAACCCTTCCTTTGATATGCACCTCAGCTATGTGGGCCAGTATCCTGTGCTTTCTCATCCTGAGTTCCCTCGGGGTGCACCATCAGGGGAGGCTGTGGCAGTTGACTGCTAGATGGTGGGCATCCTGTTTCCATCCTGAGTTTCCTCAGGGTTCACTCTTGGGGCGGCTATAATGTGATGGCTTGATGGCTGCAACATCCTTTGTTTACTGATATGGCAGGCCACATTTTTTCATTGACAATTATATATATACAATGTACACTGTTCGTCTTACATATATTATCTATTTTACGTACTACGTGTTTTTTAGAATCTTTGCAAAAAACCTTGCAAGGTAGGTGTTATTCTTTACATTTTGTGAAAAAGAAATTAAAGCCTCTAACAGGCTGAGAAATTGGTCATGTCACTACATCACGATTATCAAGTCAGTGAACAAGATTTTGAATCCAAGTAATCCTTTTGTGAAACCCCCCCCCCAAAACAAAGAAACTATGTTCTTTCCATGCTCCAAAGTATATTTTGGTCAAGTGACTTAAGAAACTCTCCCTTAAGCTTGTCTAAAGCAGAAAATAAGACAACAGTGTTTTACTGGAAATTATCAAAAGGCAGGATCAAGCAGGAATAATGAAAGGGAGCCTGAGGTTTCGGGTGAAGAACCCACTGGCTAAATAGGCCCCTGGAAACAGACCTACTTTTTTTTTTTTTTAATTAATTTGTATATTTGTTTATTGACTGTTTTCCTCCAATAGAATGTAATCTTTTTTTTTTTTTAACATCTTTATTGGAGTATAATTGCTTTACAGTGGTGTTAGTTTCTGCTTTATAACAAAGTGAATCAGCTATACGTATACATATATCCCCATATCTCCTCCCTCTTGCGTCTCCCTCCCATCCTCCCTACCCCACCCCTCTAGGTGGTCACAAAGCACCAAGCTGATCTCCCTATGCTATGCGGCTGCTTCCCACTAGCTAGCTATTTCACATTTGGTAGTGCATATATGTCCATGCCACTCTCTCACTTCGTCCCAGCTTACCCTTCCCCCTCCCCGTGTTTAGAAACCCCTCTGGTCCAGTGGAGAAGCATATCCTAGGCCCCCGGTGCCTTTCAGAAAAGAGAACAGAGGATGATTTTGCAAATTGATTGTTAACTGGATGTGAAAAATTCTTTCCTGAGCATTGTCCTGCCTTAAAAAATAAACCTATGAAGCGAAACTACTTCATTCCTCCCCTTTGGATGTAAAGTTTGCCATGTTTTAAATTTCGGTTAGGCATTGTTTGAACCAGAAGAAGACTGGCTTTTAGAAAACAGACAATGGTATAAATTAAATTGTATAGGAAAACAGGCTTTGTTAGTAAAAAAAGAAACACAGAATCTGTTCCTATAAGATTGGCTTTAAGAGAAAGGTTGATAAGGGAACCATTTTATTTAAATGAAGAGGAAGTTTCAAGCAATAGTCAGCAGCTGGTAATCCCTAATTTGTGGGCTAATGTTGAAGCAAGTTAATAAAATGACCTCAGGGAAAGACCAGGGTAGTGTTTTATAGAATTCTGGAGCTGGAGGGAACTTGCAGAGCATCCAGTCCAATGATCTCATTATAAAAATGCAGCAACTGAGGCCAGCAGAGGAGGGGCAGTCTCCCTACGGTCACAGGGATATAGTTGTTATGCAGAAAACTCATTTAAATATTATTTTTTGAACATGTAGTTGTGTGGATGAGAAGCAGAAAAGGTAACATTTACTTTTCTGGTCTCTGGCCGTATCTCCCTAATACTATTTGCCTTTTAAACTCTCTTTTCTCCCTTCAAGATTGCATTAGAGAAAAGAACAAAGTGAAGGGCTTTAAACATTATTTATTTTTTAAAACAATATGTGCATATTATAGATTCAGAAAGTGGTCTCCCTCTCACTCCTGGCTCAAGCCAAGCAGGTCCCCTCCCTCGGACTCACTGCCAACAGGTCTCGATGTGCCCCCAGACCATCCCATATGTGGACAGGCCCATACGTAACTACACACTTCTCTGCTATTCGTGGCGTCCTTCATCCTACTTTGATTATTTGGCAACATCCCTTGGGGGCTGCTAACACATCAGGTCCCATCCAGTCGCCTCTTTTTTTTTAAATGGCTGCATCGTCTTTCATTGTCTGGAGGTACGAGAATTTATTTAGCACATTTGGGTCATGTCCTCTCTTTTGCTATTTCAAATAGTACTGTGATAAATATCTTTGTACATACATCATTTCACACATAAGGGGATCTATCTATCTGGGGTATAAATCCCGAGAAGTGAAATTGTGAGGACAAAGAGGATGTGTCTTACATTTTGTTGACATTTTGTTGACATTTCTAGAGAATTGCAAAGATTGGGGTACCTGTTTCTCCCCACCATGGCCAACACCCTATCAAACGTTTTTCACTTTTAGGCTAGGTGCGATTATGGTAGGTGAAAAATATCTGGTTGTATTTTTCATTTCTATTCAGACTCAGTTGTATTGAACATCCTTATGTTTAAGAGGCTTTGCAGAAATATTCTGTTTTTCTCTTTTGCTCATTTTCCTACCAGTTACTGGTCTTTTCTCTTATTGATTTACAAGAGATCTCTATATATTAAGGCAATTCATTGTCTCTCTGTACCATTATTCACAAATTTTACTTCCATTTTGTTACTTGCCTTCTGATCTTGTTTACTGGGTGCCTCTCACCTCCCCTGTTCCCCTCTCCCTCCACCCCCGTTGGCAGTTCAGAAGCTTTTTTATTGTTGAGAACAAATGTGTGGATATTTCTCTTTATTTGTGTTCGGATTTTGTTATCATACTTAGTAAGGCTCTCCCCATTAAAATCTGTCATACAAAATCTCCTCACGGTATACTTCGACTACTTTTAGTATTCCCATTATTGCATTTAAATTTTTTATTCATCTGAAGTTTCTTTCATGTAAAATATGCACTAAAGATTATACTTTATTTTTTTCAGATAGTAGCCGAGATATCCCAGTACCATTTATAAAATAAGCCATGTTTACTACATTGATTTGAAATGCTACCTTTATAACATAAATTCGAATCTACTTCGGGACTTCTATTTAGAGCCATTAATTATTCTGTATAGTCAAGAAACAGTACAACATTCTCTTAATTCTTATAGCTTACAATATATTTTAATAGTAGTTTTTCTTGTTTCCTGAGATAAGATTGTATTTCTATAAACTTCCCACTTAGAACTACTTTTGTTGTGTCCCACAGATTTTGGATCATCATGTTTTTGTTTTCATTTGTCTCTAAGTATTTTGATTTCCTCTTTGATTTCTTCAATGATCCATTGGTGGGGCTCAACTTTTCTTTTTCTTTTTCTTTCTTTCTTTATTGGCGGCACCATGCGGCACATAGGATCTTACTTCCCCAACCAGGGATCGAACCCGAACCCATGCCCATTGCAGTGGAAGCTGGAGTCTTAACCACTGGACCTCCAGGGAAGTCTGGAGTCTGGGGGAGAATGGATATATGTATATGTATGGCTGAGTCACTTTGCTGTGCACCTGAACCTATCACAACATTGTTAATCGGCTATACTCCAGCATAAAATAAAAAGTTAAAAATAAAAAAAAATTAAACAAAAAATTTTAAAGCAGGTAAGTCCTCAAACAAACAAACAAAACACTCCTACTCTCACTCTTCCTTCTTGTTGATTTTTTTATTGTACAGAATGGAACCTGTTTGTTTATTTGCCCCTCTCCTTCCAAAAGTCCTGTGGGTTTTATGTGCATTATTTTACAGATTAACTTAGGGAGAATTGATATCTTTGTGATACTACATATTTCTGCTCAAGAACATGGCATGCCTTTTGTTCATTAAATGGTTCATTTGTGTCCCTTAATGCATTTAAAAATTTTAATCACATACAGGTTACACATTTTTAATGTAAATTCCCAAGTATTTTAACTTTACTCTTACTATATTTTCATTATATCTTCCAACTAATTTTTAATTATACAAAAATATTTAGCTTGGTATATTAATTATATACCAGACATCTTTATGCATTTAAAATTTTGTACTACTTGTAACGTTATTTTTTAGAATACAATTATATATCACACACACATAATAATAGTTGTACTTCCTTTCCCTCAAAATTCATACTTGTCTCTTTCATATAGTTGTATAAGCTAGTGTCTCCAGAACGATGTTAAATAAAAATGGTTACAGTAGATATACTTATTTTGTTTTTTCTTTAATGGAAATGCTTGTTGTATGTTAAGCCTCACACTAGCCTTTGTGCTGATATGTATATATGGATACACACAAGTATGTACATAAAGTTTCATATTTGGGAGAATAAAATCAGGTCAGATTAAAATAACTTTGATAATTGTTTAAAGTGCCAAACTGTATTTATTGTTTTATTTCTTTAATACATTGTTCCTGAACGCTGTCTTTTGAATTGTTTCAAAAGATTAACATATTTTTTACTGCTATTATTTAAAAAAGGGAAATTACTATTATCTTTGGCCTGCAAAATTCCTTTCAAGCAATCATTTTAAGAGGAGCTATTTTATAATTCATAAGGAATGAACCGTAATTTCCTTTGTAGCAGTGTACTTCAATCAAGGAGAATTTACCTAAAATGTAGTAAACAGTCCAGCAAACTTCTATAAATACATTATCAAGAAGTCATGCATTGTTCTCCTGGGACAGGCTGAAATTACATGTACTGAGAACTGCTTTGTATCCAGCACTCTGCTGATGAATTCAGATACATTAGCTCATGTAATAATCCTCCTAACATTGTTTTAAGATAGGCTTTGATACACCTTTTAAAGTTATGGGAACTAAACCTCAGGCAAGGTTGCTTGCTCTGATAGAAAAGGGCATAACTGAGAATCGACACCAGATCATCTGATTCCTAATTCAGCTCTTGCCAGGTTAAAAACAACATGCCAAATATCGGTCAATTAGTTACATCTTTTTTTCAACCTGCTCTGAGAGTGGCCATTATGTCAGACCAACAGACGTGTCATTCCTTCTATAAGCATTTATTGAGCACCTAGTTTGTTGCACAGAGATCTCCTGGTGGACGAGGTGCTCTGTCATCCTGCACGTCTGCTCACGTGGAAAAGGGGCAGGTTGTAGGGCTTGGGAGAGCCAGTCACACCAGGGTTCAGAGGAGGAGGTCACTCAAGGAGAAGTATGCAGACCTGGGATTCTGGAGGGTGCTTCAAATGTTGAAGGTGCAGTTGGAGGCCATGAAAGGGAGGGATACAGCAGACTGCAAAAAATGGTGCAGACATCATGAATCATAATGTACAAATAGTAGGGTTTTTGTCCTATTACATTTTAAAAAATGTTCTAATACTAAAAATTAATGAATTTAATGGTGATGACAGCAAGAAGAAAAAGGAGAGGCTGAAGAAAAAGCATCTGTTAGAAGCTAGAGATTGGCTTAGAGTCATAACTGATAGCTAAACTAAAATATAAGGAAAGGAAAGGAAGATAATTTCCAGAAGCCACACACAAATACAATTTGGAAGGTATAAGATATTGGGATGCCATACATTCCATTTCTTCACCTTCAGGAAGAATTACACTCACACTATTCCAATAAGATAAAAGATCATGACTATAGACTGAATTGTGTCTCCCTAAAATTTATATGTTGAAGTCCCAATTTCCAATGTGACTATAGGTGATAGGGCCTTTTTGGAAGTAATGAAAGCAAAATGAGGTCATGGGGTAGGGCCCTGATCCGATAGGATTCGTGCCCTTATGAGAAGCGACAGCAGACAGCTCTGTCTCTTTGCCACAGGGGGACACAGTGAGTAGATGGCCATCTGCAAATCAGGAAGAGAACCTCCCAGAACTCCATCCTGCCAGAACTTGATCTGGGACTTGTAGCCTCCAGAACTGTGACATAATGAATGACTGTTTTTAAGCCACCCAGTCTATGGTATTTTCTTTCGGCAGCCCAAGCTGACTAATACAAACACATTCTATTTTAGGATAGTTCCCTAAAACTCCAACTCCTCACTAACCCTTCTTAGCATCAACAGCCTTGACACCGATCAGATGAAAATAGAGTAAAAGTTTAGCAATGACGTGAGGGGGTCCTTCCAGGATGACCTAAGAAAGTCTTTTACCCAGAGGTGATTTTAGGCAGCGTTAGGAGCCTCTTCAAACCTGGTGAAGAGAGCTGAGGAAATAAATTGGAAAAGTTGAAAGTAGCTTTGTGTGTGTTGTCGCCTGTGTGCAGAGGAACTTACAAAGATGTGATGGTGAGGAGGCGTTCCTAATCTTTAAATGTAAAGTTAAGAAGGGAAATCATTTCCCCCTATAAACATACAATGCGTTACTCCAGGAAATGAAAGTTCATCTTAAAGGAGCCAAAGGTTTAAGCCAGTGATACAATTCACTCACCCCCTCGTTCTTTCTTCAACCCATATTCATGGAGCCCTGGTGGGTACCAGGTGCTGTGCTCTTAGAGTCCCCACCTCCCATCATTGGTATGTATTGAACAATAAACATTCTTTTCATTGATCTCGGTTTTGAAAATATTCTATTGGTCAGGGCTCTTTGATATACTTTTCTTGATGACCACCTCCCGCCCCCCCACCTCTCAAGACCTTCAGTATCAGGGTGAAGAGTCCACCAGAATTTTCCCAGTTTTGGAGAAGCTCTGCATGTACTTCATAACCTCAGGAAATATTTTCTTAATCAGTCAAGATGGAGAATCCCAGCTGGACCTTTCTGTGCAACTGATTATTAGCTTTATTCAAACATTCACTTACAAATCTGCCACATGTGTGCTCTTATTCTCACAGACCAGGTCATTGCACTGTGCCCATTACAAGGGCAGAAGGACCACATTTCCTTAGCCCATGCTGCTCCCAATGGAGCCAAGAGGGAAGGACCAAGAAAAGAACACCCGTTCATAGAAGCTGTAGATCTCAGAAGCCCAGCAGTGCCTTGAAAGTTGGCAAAAAAAGATTAAAGGCCACTTCTAGTCACAGCAGTGATATTGCTGCAGATACATTGGCATATTTATCCTCTTCCAGCCCTTCAGTATCCTGGGCTATGGAGATTGTCTTAAGGAGCTTGTGTCGATTTCCAAGCTTTCCTCTGGAAGCTTAGCCCTTCTTAAGTGTTCCTTAATAGCTAAAAAGCAGAGCTGGATTCTGAAACTCCGTCACTTAGACATTTTGTATCAATAAAACTGATGTTAAGAAGATTTAAGCTGAAATGCTGGCTCCATCATTCTTTTCTTCCTCTCTGTCACCCAGCCCCCTCAGACATTCATGCCACAGGCTTCAAAATGGGACTGATGTTAATGAATTTCAGCACCAAGGAGTCATTTGCTGAGGTTACCTGAGAATAACCCCCCAAACCAACTCCTGAGAAAAATCAACACAATGTTCCATAGACCCACCTACTGTTCCTTTATGTCACTGTGCCCTCACAAACAACTTGTAGCCTAAAATCTTTTAAAATTGAACATCTGCTCTTCTTTTCTTCTCTAGACAATCTAGGCAAAGGGGTGGGATTTTATTTATTCCATTTGGTGAGATTTTCATATCTCCTTTGCTTGAAATGGCTCAATGGTCAGTATAGTTTAACTTACAAGAGGAAAATGACAGTTTTATGAATATTTATCAAGAGGGTCTAATATTGAAAATTGAAAGAGAAAACAGGAGTCATAAGAAAAGGGAAGAAAGAGAGAGAAAGAGGAAGGAGGGGAAAGGAGGAGGGGATCAGAAAAGATAAATCACTGGAATTTAGAAATCAGAAAAAGGTCTGAGGGAACATGGCAGCCCTCTTTCAGGGAGATGTTCATTCAAACCATTTCAACAAGAGAGGGTCTTCCTGTTTCTTAAGATCCCTGGAAGAGCTGCACCGTCTCCAGTCCATATGCCAAGACTGTCGCTTCATCTGTCCCATGCCTTCTGCCCTGGTCTCTGCGGGAATCGACAATGACTGGTCCTGCCCTACTCTTCCCACGTGTAAAGGGACTTTGTTTAAAATAGACCTGATTGTCATACAATCATGAAATGAAGTTAAAAAAAAAAAAACTACCTGCTTCCATTAATAAGCCAGTGGTAAATAGAACCATCTCTCATGGAGGAGAAAGGAGACAATTTTGGTGGGGGCTGGTGGCTAGCGGGACCCTGAGGGTATCTTATTGGCTGCCCTTTGAAAAAAGCTGTCCAGAGCCTTTGTCAAGACAGAGGATAAAAGGCTCAGAGCTCTACCAGCAGACCAATGGGGGTCCTGGTGGGGAGAAAGCAAGGGAAGTTGGCATTTCGGGAGTTTTTACAAAGGAAATGAACACCCATCTTCTGGAGAGTAGCTCAGAATAAATGTCCAGGTGATGGGGAGAAACCGTCTAGCAGTCTGAGCATGAGGGGATTCAAGAGTCTTTATTTAAGTCTAAAGAACACTAGACACTTAGTTAACCAAAGACCACAACTGTTCTGTGTAATTAATTTCTATTTACATTTTTAATCTCAGACTTTGAGATAACACAGCTTATTACGGGGACTTCTAAGACAGAAGGGGAAGATGACTAGTATACAGTAACCCTTGGAGAATAAGTTTCCCTTGGGAGCTGCCTTTTCTAGGCACGAGATGCTCTCCTAAGAGAGAGTACTGATGAACATAATTCCTTAACAATTTGAGGGGATTGCTATACCAGCTCTTAACTTCAGCTGCATTGCAATGGAAACTGCTGGTTATGTCACAGCAATTGGAAAGGTGTGCAGCCCAAGTCCAGCCTGAAGACATTTTTATTACCAGACAATCACAAATATAGAATGCAGAGGATTATTCATAAACACTAATTTGCTTTTTCCATCATAGACCTTTCAGTGCTAACGGTGACCATGCCTTACCAAGTCACTCTGTATTCAGAGAGTAGGGCAACACACTGCACCCTTCCTTGGGAAAGCTAGATGTCCTCAGCACTCCAACAGGTCCAGGGATTCTGTTCCCTCACGTCCTACATGCCATGGAAGTCTACCTCATTGCCCTCATTGGAGCTGCACTTAGAAACACAATCTGCTTGGCCTTCCTTCTACGAACTCATACACAAGGACAACTTACCTACGGGAGAATGGAGGCTTGCATTCCTACTGGAACCAAAGCACAGTTGTTCCTGTTATACTGCAGGATTTTAGAATAGGCTAAGCCCCGATAGCCTACATAGAGCGTTCCAAGAATGAGGGAGTTGGCTACATGCAGAACACCCTGTGATTAAAAGTTGATTCAGGCAAGGGACCAGGCTGTAGCGAGAGTCTCTTTTAAATTGTTAGAACACAGAAGGGTTTCGGCTGCGTGTTCAATGGAAAAGAAGACCTGTGGCAAAAGCGTTGCTTTCCCATTGTAAAACTGTTCCATGCTGCCATGAAAATACCATTCCCATGTTAAATCTCTAAATATGCTTCCCTGAAGAATAATAAATAACACTGTTTTTACCTGGCCTCTGGTCACTGTAGGCAGCCCTCTGGAAAGAAAAGGAGTTTTCTCTAAGGAAACACGGTGCTTCCATAGCATGGATGGGAGCTCCTGCTGTCCTGCTCTAGAGCTACAGGGAACCTTGACGTGCGTCTTTGCCTCAAGCTAAGGCCTGAAAAGCCCTGCTGAAGCGAAAGCGCTTAGCAGTTTCCATTATGTCGTATTCGCAGGTCTGCTTTACTTTAACGTTTCTTCACTTTTTCAGACACTAGGCACCCTCGTGTAGGCACCCTTTTTCCTACAAATACAGTGAGTACCAGCAGTCTCCTTTGCTCTTCTAAGAAACATCCAGACCTAGAAGCCTTTCCAGTCACTCTATGTAATCAGAGTGTAGGGCAACTCGCTGCACCCTTCCTTAGGAAGCTAGGTGGACTCAGCTCTTCAAAAGCTCCAGGGATTCTGTTCCCTCACGTCCTACAAGCCACGGAAGTCTGTCTCATTGCCCTCATTGGAGCTACACTAAGAAACACAATATGCTTCGCCTTCTTCTAGGAACTCTTACCCAAGGACCCCATACCTACAGGAGAAAGGAGGCTTGCATTCCTACTGGAATCTAAGCAAAGTTTTTCCTGTTACACTGCAGGACTTTAGAATAGGTTTAGGCCCGAAGGGTTACATAGAGCGTTCCAAGAATGAGGGAGTTCGATACATGCAGAAAACCGTGTGAAGAAAACTTGATTCAGCAAGGGACCAGGGTGTGGCTAGAGGCTCTATTGACTTGTTAGAAATCAGAAGGGTTTCGGCTGCATGTTAACCGGAGAAGAAGACCTGGTGGCACAAGCCTTGCTTTCCCATGTTAAATCTCTAAACATGCTTCCCTGAAGAATCCTAAATAACACTGTTTTTACCTGGCCTCTGGTCACTGTAGGCGGCCCTCTGGAAATAAAAGGAGTTTTCTCTAAGTAAACACGGTGCTTCCATAGCATGGGTGGGAGCTCCTGCTGTCCTGCTCTAGAGCTACAGGGAAACTTGACGTGAGTCTTTGCCTCAAGCTAAGGCCTGAAAAGCCCTGCTGAAGCGAAAGCGCTTAGCAGTTTCCATTATGTCGTATTCAAAGTTCTGCTTTACTTGAATGTTTCTTCACTTTACCAGACAATAGGCACCCTCGTGTAGGCACCCTTTTTCGTACAAATACAGTGAGTACCAGCAGTCTTCTTTGCTCTTCTAAGAAACATCTAGACCTAGAAGCCTTTCCCAGTCACTCTATGTAATCAGAGTGTAGGGCAACTCGCTGCACCCTTCCTTAGGAAGCTAGGTGGACTCAGCTCTTCAACAGCTCCAGGGATTCTGTTCTCTCACGTCCTACAAGCCACGGAAGCCTGTCTCATTGCCCTCTGTGGAGCTTCACTAAGAAACACAATCTGTTTCGCCTACCTCTAGGAACTCTTACCCAATGACCCCATACCTACAGGAGAAAGGAGGCTTGCATTCCTACTGGAACCAAAGCACACTTTTTCCTTTTACACTGCAGGACTTTAGAATAGTCTTAGGCCCTATAGCATACATAGAACGTTCCAAGGATGAGGGAGTTCCATATATGCAGAACACTCTGTGAAGAAAAGGTGATTCAGCAAGGGACCAGGGTGTAGCTAGAATCTCTTTGGACTTTTTAGATATAAGAAGGTGTCCGGGTCATGTTCACCGGAAAAGAAGACCTGAATGCCTAAGCCTTGCGTTCCAATTTAAATCTTTATCCATGCTGCCCATGAGATACCTAAATAACACTGTTTTTGACAGTCCTCTATTCAAGGTGTGCAGCCCTCTGGAAAGAAAAGGAGTTTCTCTAAGGAAACACGGTGCTGCCATAGCATGGGTCGGAGTTCCTCCTGTCATGCTCTAGAGCTACAGGATAACTTGACGTGAGTCCTTGCCTGAAGCTAAGGCCTGAAAAGCCCTGCTGAAGCGAAAGCGCATAGCATTTTCCATTATGTCGTATTGGAAGTTCTGCTTTACTTGAACGTTTCTTCACTTTACCAGACACTAGGCACCCTAGTGTAGGCACCCTTTTCGTACCAATACAGTGAGTACCAGCAGTGTCCTTTACCCTTCTAAGAAACATGCAGACCTAGAAGCCTTTTCCAGTCACACTATGTATTCAGAGTTTAAGGCAACTCGCTGCACCCTTCCTTAGGAAGCTAGGTGGACTCAGCTCTTCAACAGCTCCAGGGATTCTGTTCTGTCACGACCTACATGCCATTGAAATCTGCCTCATTGGCCTCATTGGAGCTACACTAAGAAACACAATCTGCTTCGCCTTCTTCTAGGAACGCTTACCCAAGGACCCCATACCTACAGGAGAAAGGAGGCTTGCATTCCTACTGGAATGTAAGCAAAGTTTTTCCTGTTACACTGCAGGACTTTAGAATAGGTTTAAGCCCGAAGGGTTACATAGAGCGTTCCAAGAATGAGGGAGTTCGATACATGCAGAAAACCCTGTGAAGAAAAGTAGATTCAGCAAGGGACCAGGGTGTGGCTAGAGTCTCTTCGGACTTTTTAGATATAAGAAGGTGTCCGGGTCATGTTCACCGGAAAAGAACACCTGAATGCCTACGCCTTGCGTTCCCATTTTAAATCTCTACCCATGCTGCCCTGAGATACCTAAATAACACTGTTTTTGACAGTCCTCTATTCCCTGTGGTCAGCTCTATGGAAAGAAAAGGAGTTTCTCTAAGGAAACACGGTGCTTCCATAGCATGGGTGGGAGCTCCTGCTGTCCTGCTCTAGAGCTACAGGGAAACTTGACGTGAGTGTTTGCCTCAAGCTAAGGCCTGAAAAGCCTTGCTGAAGCGAAAGCGCTTAGCAGTTTCCATTATGTCGTATTCGAAGTTCTGCTTTACTTGAATGTTTCTTCACTTTACCAGACACAAGGCACCCTCGTGTAGGCACCCTTTTAGGTAGAAATACAGTGAGTACCAGCAGTCTTCTTGGCTCTTCTAAGAAACATCCAGACCTAGAAGCCTTTCCCAGTCACTCTATGTAATCAGAGTGTAGGGCAACTCGCTGCACCCTTCCTTAGGAAGCTAGGTGGACTCAGCTCTTCAACAGCTCCAGGGATTCTGTTCTCTCACGTCCTACATGCCATGGAAGTCTGCCTCATTGCTCTCAGTGGAGCTTCACTAAGATACACAATCTGCTTCGCCTACCTCTAGGAACTCTTACCCAATGACCCCATACCTACAGGAGAGAGGAGGCTTGCATTCCTACTGGAACCAAATCACCGTTTTTCCTGTTAAAATGCAGGACTTTAAACTAGGCTTCGGCCCAATAGCACTGGTAGAACGTTCCAAGGATGAGGGAGTTCCATATATGCAGAACACTCTGTGAAGAAAAGTTGATTCAGCAAGGGACCAGAGTGTAGCTAGAGTCTCTTTGGACTTTTTAGATAAAAGAAGGTGTCCGGGTGCATGTTCACCAGAAAAGAACACCTGAATGCCTAAGCCTTGCGTTCCCATTTTAAATCTCTACCCATGCTGCCCTGAGATACCTAAATAACACTGTTTTTGACAGTCCTCTATTCCCTGTGGTCAGCTCTATGGAAAGAAAAGGAGTTTCTCTAAGGAAACACGGTGCTTCCATAGAATGGGTTGAGCTCGTGCTGTCCTGCTCTAGAGCTACAGGGAAATTGACGTGAGTCTTTGCCTCAAGCTGATGCCTGAAAAGCCCTGCTGAAGCGAAAGCGCTTAGCATTTTCCATTATGTCGTATTGGAAGTTCTGCTTTACTTGAACGTTTCTTCACTCTACCAGACACTAGGCACCCTAGTGTAGGCACCCTTTTTCCTACAAATACATTGAGTACCAGCAGTCTCCTTTGCTCTTCTAAGTAACATCCAGACTTAGAAGCCTTTCCCAGTCACTCTATGTATTCAGAGTGTAGGACAACTCGCTGCACCCTTCCTTAGGAAGTTAGGTGGACTCAGCTCTTCAACAGCTCCAGGAATTCTGTTCTCTCACGACCTACATGCCATGGAAGTCTGCCTCATTGCCCTCATTGGAGCAACACTAAGAAACACAATCTGCTTCGCCTTCTTCTAGGAACTCTTACCCAAGGACCCCATACCTACAGGAGAAAGCAGGTTGCATTCCTACTGGAATCTAAGCAAAGTTTTTCCTGTTACACTGCAGGACTTTAGAATAGGTTTAGGCCCGAAGGGTTACCTAGAGCGTTCCAAGAATGAGGGAGTTCGATACATGCAGAAAACCCTGTGAAGAAAAGTTGATTCAGCAAGGGACCAGGGTGTAGCTAGAGTCTCTATTGACTTGTTAGACATCAGAAGGGTTTCGGCTGCATTTTAACCGGAGAAGAAGACCTGAAGGCACAAGCCTTGCTTTCCCATGTTAAATCTCTAAACATGCTTCCCTGAAGAATCCTAAATAACACTGTTTTTACCTGGCTTCTGGTCTTTGTAGGCAGCCCTCACGAAAGAGAAGTAGTTTTCTCTAAGGAAACACGGTGCTTCCATAGCATGGGTGGGAGCTCCTGCTGTCCTGCTCTAGAGCTACAGGGAAACTTGACGTGAGTCTTTGCCTCAAGCTAAGGCCTGAAAAGCCTTGCTGAAGCGAAAGCGCTTAGCAGTTTCCATTATGTCGTATTCGAAGGTCTGCATTACTTGAACGTTTCTTCACTTTACCAGACACTAGGCACACTCGGGTAGGCACCCTTTTTCGTACAAATACAGTGAGTACCAGCAGTCTCCTTTGCTCTTCTAAGAGACATCCAGACCTAGGAGCCTTTCCCAGTCACTCTATGTAATCAGAGTGTAGGGCAACTCGCAGCACCCTTCCTTAGGAAGCTAGGTGGACTCAGCTCTTCAACAGCTCCAGGGATCTGTTCTCTCATGTCCTACATGCCATGGAAGTCTGCCTCATTGCCCTCTGTGGAGCTTCACAAAGATACACAATCTGCTTCGCCTACCTCTAGGAACTCTTACCCAATGACCCCATACCTACAGGAGAGAGGAGGCTTGCATTCCTACTGGAACCAAATCACCGTTTTTCCTGTTAAAATGCAGGACTTTAAACTAGGCTTCGGCCCAATAGCACTGGTAGAACGTTCCAAGGATGAGGGAGTTCCATATATGCAGAACACTCTGTGAAGAAAAGTTGATTCAGCAAGGGACCAGAGTGTAGCTAGAGTCTCTTTGGACTTTTTAGATAAAAGAAGGTGTCCGGGTGCATGTTCACCAGAAAAGAAGACTTGAATGCCTAAGCCTTGCGTTCCCATTTTAAATCTCTATCCATGCCAGCCTGAGATACCTAAATAACACTGCTTTGACTGGCCTCTATTCACTGTGGGCAGCCCTCTGGAAAGAAAAGGAGTTTCTCTAAGGAAACACGGTGCTTCCCTAGCATGGGTGGGAGTTCCTCCTGTCATGCTCTAGAGCTACAGGGTAACTTGACGTGAGTCCTTGCCTCAAGCTAAGGCCTGAAAAGCCCTGCTGAAGCGAAAGCGCTTAGCATTTTCCATTATGTCGTATTGGAAGTTCTGCTTTACTTGAACGTTTCTTCACTCTCCCAGACACTAGGCACCCTAGTGTAGGCACCCTTTTTCCTACAAATACATTGAGTACCAGCAGTCTCCTTTGCTCTTCTAAGTAACATCCAGACTTAGAAGCCTTTCCCAGTCACTCTATGTATTCAGAGTGTAGGACAACTCGCTGCACCCTTCCTTAGGAAGTTAGGTGGACTCAGCTCTTCAACAGCTCCAGGAATTCTGTTCTCTCACGACCTACATGCCATGGAAGTCTGCCTCATTGCCCTCATTGGAGCAACACTAAGAAACACAATCTGCTTCGCCTTCTTCTAGGAACTCTTACCCAAGGACCCCATACCTACAGGAGAAAGCAGGTTGCATTCCTACTGGAATCTAAGCAAAGTTTTTCCTGTTACACTGCAGGACTTTAGAATAGGTTTAGGCCCGAAGGGTTACCTAGAGCGTTCCAAGAATGAGGGAGTTCGATACATGCAGAAAACCCTGTGAAGAAAAGTTGATTCAGCAAGGGACCAGGGTGTAGCTAGAGTCTCTATTGACTTGTTAGACATCAGAAGGGTTTCGGCTGCATTTTAACCGGAGAAGAAGACCTGAAGGCACAAGCCTTGCTTTCCCATGTTAAATCTCTAAACATGCTTCCCTGAAGAATCCTAAATAACACTGTTTTTACCTGGCTTCTGGTCTTTGTAGGCAGCCCTCACGAAAGAGAAGTAGTTTTCTCTAAGGAAACACGGTGCTTCCATAGCATGGGTGGGAGCTCCTGCTGTCCTGCTCTAGAGCTACAGGGAAACTTGACGTGAGTCTTTGCCTCAAGCTAAGGCCTGAAAAGCCTTGCTGAAGCGAAAGCGCTTAGCAGTTTCCATTATGTCGTATTCGAAGGTCTGCATTACTTGAACGTTTCTTCACTTTACCAGACACTAGGCACACTCGGGTAGGCACCCTTTTTCGTACAAATACAGTGAGTACCAGCAGTCTCCTTTGCTCTTCTAAGAGACATCCAGACCTAGGAGCCTTTCCCAGTCACTCTATGTAATCAGAGTGTAGGGCAACTCGCAGCACCCTTCCTTAGGAAGCTAGGTGGACTCAGCTCTTCAACAGCTCCAGGGATCTGTTCTCTCATGTCCTACATGCCATGGAAGTCTGCCTCATTGCCCTCTGTGGAGCTTCACAAAGATACACAATCTGCTTCGCCTACCTCTAGGAACTCTTACCCAATGACCCCATACCTACAGGAGAGAGGAGGCTTGCATTCCTACTGGAACCAAATCACCGTTTTTCCTGTTAAAATGCAGGACTTTAAACTAGGCTTCGGCCCAATAGCACTGGTAGAACGTTCCAAGGATGAGGGAGTTCCATATATGCAGAACACTCTGTGAAGAAAAGTTGATTCAGCAAGGGACCAGAGTGTAGCTAGAGTCTCTTTGGACTTTTTAGATAAAAGAAGGTGTCCGGGTGCATGTTCACCAGAAAAGAAGACTTGAATGCCTAAGCCTTGCGTTCCCATTTTAAATCTCTATCCATGCCAGCCTGAGATACCTAAATAACACTGCTTTGACTGGCCTCTATTCACTGTGGGCAGCCCTCTGGAAAGAAAAGGAGTTTCTCTAAGGAAACACGGTGCTTCCCTAGCATGGGTGGGAGTTCCTCCTGTCATGCTCTAGAGCTACAGGGTAACTTGACGTGAGTCCTTGCCTCAAGCTAAGGCCTGAAAAGCCCTGCTGAAGCGAAAGCGCTTAGCATTTTCCATTATGTCGTATTGGAAGTTCTGCTTTACTTGAACGTTTCTTCACTCTCCCAGACACTAGGCACCCTAGTGTAGGCACCCTTTTTCCTACAAATACATTGAGTACCAGCAGTCTCCTTTGCTCTTCTAAGTAACATCCAGACTTAGAAGCCTTTCCCAGTCACTCTATGTATTCAGAGTGTAGGACAACTCGCTGCACCCTTCCTTAGGAAGTTAGGTGGACTCAGCTCTTCAACAGCTCCAGGAATTCTGTTCTCTCACGACCTACATGCCATGGAAGTCTGCCTCATTGCCCTCATTGGAGCTACACTAAGAAACACAATCTGCTTCGCCTTCTTCTAGGAACTCTTACCCAAGGACCCCATACCTACAGGAGAAAGCAGGTTGCATTCCTACTGGAATCTAAGCAAAGTTTTTCCTGTTACACTGCAGGACTTTAGAATAGGTTTAGGCCCGAAGGGTTACCTAGAGCGTTCCAAGAATGAGGGAGTTCGATACATGCAGAAAACCCTGTGAAGAAAAGTTGATTCAGCAAGGGACCAGGGTGTAGCTAGAGTCTCTATTGACTTGTTAGACATCAGAAGGGTTTCGGCTGCATTTTAACCGGAGAAGAAGACCTGAAGGCACAAGCCTTGCTTTCCCATGTTAAATCTCTAAACATGCTTCCCTGAAGAATCCTAAATAACACTGTTTTTACCTGGCTTCTGGTCTTTGTAGGCAGCCCTCACGAAAGAGAAGTAGTTTTCTCTAAGGAAACACGGTGCTTCCATAGCATGGGTGGGAGCTCCTGCTGTCCTGCTCTAGAGCTACAGGGAAACTTGACGTGAGTCTTTGCCTCAAGCTAAGGCCTGAAAAGCCTTGCTGAAGCGAAAGCGCTTAGCAGTTTCCATTATGTCGTATTCGAAGGTCTGCATTACTTGAACGTTTCTTCACTTTACCAGACACTAGGCACACTCGGGTAGGCACCCTTTTTCGTACAAATACAGTGAGTACCAGCAGTCTCCTTTGCTCTTCTAAGAGACATCCAGACCTAGGAGCCTTTCCCAGTCACTCTATGTAATCAGAGTGTAGGGCAACTCGCAGCACCCTTCCTTAGGAAGCTAGGTGGACTCAGCTCTTCAACAGCTCCAGGGATCTGTTCTCTCATGTCCTACATGCCATGGAAGTCTGCCTCATTGCCCTCTGTGGAGCTTCACAAAGATACACAATCTGCTTCGCCTACCTCTAGGAACTCTTACCCAATGACCCCATACCTACAGGAGAGAGGAGGCTTGCATTCCTACTGGAACCAAATCACCGTTTTTCCTGTTAAAATGCAGGACTTTAAACTAGGCTTCGGCCCAATAGCACTGGTAGAACGTTCCAAGGATGAGGGAGTTCCATATATGCAGAACACTCTGTGAAGAAAAGTTGATTCAGCAAGGGACCAGAGTGTAGCTAGAGTCTCTTTGGACTTTTTAGATAAAAGAAGGTGTCCGGGTGCATGTTCACCAGAAAAGAAGACTTGAATGCCTAAGCCTTGCGTTCCCATTTTAAATCTCTATCCATGCCAGCCTGAGATACCTAAATAACACTGCTTTGACTGGCCTCTATTCACTGTGGGCAGCCCTCTGGAAAGAAAAGGAGTTTCTCTAAGGAAACACGGTGCTTCCCTAGCATGGGTGGGAGTTCCTCCTGTCATGCTCTAGAGCTACAGGGTAACTTGACGTGAGTCCTTGCCTCAAGCTAAGGCCTGAAAAGCCCTGCTGAAGCGAAAGCGCTTAGCATTTTCCATTATGTCGTATTGGAAGTTCTGCTTTACTTGAACGTTTCTTCACTCTCCCAGACACTAGGCACCCTAGTGTAGGCACCCTTTTTCCTACAAATACATTGAGTACCAGCAGTCTCCTTTGCTCTTCTAAGTAACATCCAGACTTAGAAGCCTTTCCCAGTCACTCTATGTATTCAGAGTGTAGGACAACTCGCTGCACCCTTCCTTAGGAAGTTAGGTGGACTCAGCTCTTCAACAGCTCCAGGAATTCTGTTCTCTCACGACCTACATGCCATGGAAGTCTGCCTCATTGCCCTCATTGGAGCTACACTAAGAAACACAATCTGCTTCGCCTTCTTCTAGGAACTCTTACCCAAGGACCCCATACCTACAGGAGAAAGCAGGTTGCATTCCTACTGGAATCTAAGCAAAGTTTTTCCTGTTACACTGCAGGACTTTAGAATAGGTTTAGGCCCGAAGGGTTACCTAGAGCGTTCCAAGAATGAGGGAGTTCGATACATGCAGAAAACCCTGTGAAGAAAAGTTGATTCAGCAAGGGACCAGGGTGTAGCTAGAGTCTCTATTGACTTGTTAGACATCAGAAGGGTTTCGGCTGCATTTTAACCGGAGAAGAAGACCTGAAGGCACAAGCCTTGCTTTCCCATGTTAAATCTCTAAACATGCTTCCCTGAAGAATCCTAAATAACACTGTTTTTACCTGGCTTCTGGTCTTTGTAGGCAGCCCTCACGAAAGAGAAGTAGTTTTCTCTAAGGAAACACGGTGCTTCCATAGCATGGGTGGGAGCTCCTGCTGTCCTGCTCTAGAGCTACAGGGAAACTTGACGTGAGTCTTTGCCTCAAGCTAAGGCCTGAAAAGCCTTGCTGAAGCGAAAGCGCTTAGCAGTTTCCATTATGTCGTATTCGAAGGTCTGCATTACTTGAACGTTTCTTCACTTTACCAGACACTAGGCACACTCGGGTAGGCACCCTTTTTCGTACAAATACAGTGAGTACCAGCAGTCTCCTTTGCTCTTCTAAGAGACATCCAGACCTAGGAGCCTTTCCCAGTCACTCTATGTAATCAGAGTGTAGGGCAACTCGCAGCACCCTTCCTTAGGAAGCTAGGTGGACTCAGCTCTTCAACAGCTCCAGGGATCTGTTCTCTCATGTCCTACATGCCATGGAAGTCTGCCTCATTGCCCTCTGTGGAGCTTCACAAAGATACACAATCTGCTTCGCCTACCTCTAGGAACTCTTACCCAATGACCCCATACCTACAGGAGAGAGGAGGCTTGCATTCCTACTGGAACCAAATCACCGTTTTTCCTGTTAAAATGCAGGACTTTAAACTAGGCTTCGGCCCAATAGCACTGGTAGAACGTTCCAAGGATGAGGGAGTTCCATATATGCAGAACACTCTGTGAAGAAAAGTTGATTCAGCAAGGGACCAGAGTGTAGCTAGAGTCTCTTTGGACTTTTTAGATAAAAGAAGGTGTCCGGGTGCATGTTCACCAGAAAAGAAGACTTGAATGCCTAAGCCTTGCGTTCCCATTTTAAATCTCTATCCATGCCAGCCTGAGATACCTAAATAACACTGCTTTGACTGGCCTCTATTCACTGTGGGCAGCCCTCTGGAAAGAAAAGGAGTTTCTCTAAGGAAACACGGTGCTTCCCTAGCATGGGTGGGAGTTCCTCCTGTCATGCTCTAGAGCTACAGGGTAACTTGACGTGAGTCCTTGCCTCAAGCTAAGGCCTGAAAAGCCCTGCTGAAGCGAAAGCGCTTAGCATTTTCCATTATGTCGTATTGGAAGTTCTGCTTTACTTGAACGTTTCTTCACTCTCCCAGACACTAGGCACCCTAGTGTAGGCACCCTTTTTCCTACAAATACATTGAGTACCAGCAGTCTCCTTTGCTCTTCTAAGTAACATCCAGACTTAGAAGCCTTTCCCAGTCACTCTATGTATTCAGAGTGTAGGACAACTCGCTGCACCCTTCCTTAGGAAGTTAGGTGGACTCAGCTCTTCAACAGCTCCAGGAATTCTGTTCTCTCACGACCTACATGCCATGGAAGTCTGCCTCATTGCCCTCATTGGAGCTACACTAAGAAACACAATCTGCTTCGCCTTCTTCTAGGAACTCTTACCCAAGGACCCCATACCTACAGGAGAAAGCAGGTTGCATTCCTACTGGAATCTAAGCAAAGTTTTTCCTGTTACACTGCAGGACTTTAGAATAGGTTTAGGCCCGAAGGGTTACCTAGAGCGTTCCAAGAATGAGGGAGTTCGATACATGCAGAAAACCCTGTGAAGAAAAGTTGATTCAGCAAGGGACCAGGGTGTAGCTAGAGTCTCTATTGACTTGTTAGACATCAGAAGGGTTTCGGCTGCATTTTAACCGGAGAAGAAGACCTGAAGGCACAAGCCTTGCTTTCCCATGTTAAATCTCTAAACATGCTTCCCTGAAGAATCCTAAATAACACTGTTTTTACCTGGCTTCTGGTCTTTGTAGGCAGCCCTCACGAAAGAGAAGTAGTTTTCTCTAAGGAAACACGGTGCTTCCATAGCATGGGTGGGAGCTCCTGCTGTCCTGCTCTAGAGCTACAGGGAAACTTGACGTGAGTCTTTGCCTCAAGCTAAGGCCTGAAAAGCCTTGCTGAAGCGAAAGCGCTTAGCAGTTTCCATTATGTCGTATTCGAAGGTCTGCATTACTTGAACGTTTCTTCACTTTACCAGACACTAGGCACACTCGGGTAGGCACCCTTTTTCGTACAAATACAGTGAGTACCAGCAGTCTCCTTTGCTCTTCTAAGAGACATCCAGACCTAGGAGCCTTTCCCAGTCACTCTATGTAATCAGAGTGTAGGGCAACTCGCAGCACCCTTCCTTAGGAAGCTAGGTGGACTCAGCTCTTCAACAGCTCCAGGGATCTGTTCTCTCATGTCCTACATGCCATGGAAGTCTGCCTCATTGCCCTCTGTGGAGCTTCACAAAGATACACAATCTGCTTCGCCTACCTCTAGGAACTCTTACCCAATGACCCCATACCTACAGGAGAGAGGAGGCTTGCATTCCTACTGGAACCAAATCACCGTTTTTCCTGTTAAAATGCAGGACTTTAAACTAGGCTTCGGCCCAATAGCACTGGTAGAACGTTCCAAGGATGAGGGAGTTCCATATATGCAGAACACTCTGTGAAGAAAAGTTGATTCAGCAAGGGACCAGAGTGTAGCTAGAGTCTCTTTGGACTTTTTAGATAAAAGAAGGTGTCCGGGTGCATGTTCACCAGAAAAGAAGACTTGAATGCCTAAGCCTTGCGTTCCCATTTTAAATCTCTATCCATGCCAGCCTGAGATACCTAAATAACACTGCTTTGACTGGCCTCTATTCACTGTGGGCAGCCCTCTGGAAAGAAAAGGAGTTTCTCTAAGGAAACACGGTGCTTCCCTAGCATGGGTGGGAGTTCCTCCTGTCATGCTCTAGAGCTACAGGGTAACTTGACGTGAGTCCTTGCCTCAAGCTAAGGCCTGAAAAGCCCTGCTGAAGCGAAAGCGCTTAGCATTTTCCATTATGTCGTATTGGAAGTTCTGCTTTACTTGAACGTTTCTTCACTCTCCCAGACACTAGGCACCCTAGTGTAGGCACCCTTTTTCCTACAAATACATTGAGTACCAGCAGTCTCCTTTGCTCTTCTAAGTAACATCCAGACTTAGAAGCCTTTCCCAGTCACTCTATGTATTCAGAGTGTAGGACAACTCGCTGCACCCTTCCTTAGGAAGTTAGGTGGACTCAGCTCTTCAACAGCTCCAGGAATTCTGTTCTCTCACGACCTACATGCCATGGAAGTCTGCCTCATTGCCCTCATTGGAGCTACACTAAGAAACACAATCTGCTTCGCCTTCTTCTAGGAACTCTTACCCAAGGACCCCATACCTACAGGAGAAAGCAGGTTGCATTCCTACTGGAATCTAAGCAAAGTTTTTCCTGTTACACTGCAGGACTTTAGAATAGGTTTAGGCCCGAAGGGTTACCTAGAGCGTTCCAAGAATGAGGGAGTTCGATACATGCAGAAAACCCTGTGAAGAAAAGTTGATTCAGCAAGGGACCAGGGTGTAGCTAGAGTCTCTATTGACTTGTTAGACATCAGAAGGGTTTCGGCTGCATTTTAACCGGAGAAGAAGACCTGAAGGCACAAGCCTTGCTTTCCCATGTTAAATCTCTAAACATGCTTCCCTGAAGAATCCTAAATAACACTGTTTTTACCTGGCTTCTGGTCTTTGTAGGCAGCCCTCACGAAAGAGAAGTAGTTTTCTCTAAGGAAACACGGTGCTTCCATAGCATGGGTGGGAGCTCCTGCTGTCCTGCTCTAGAGCTACAGGGAAACTTGACGTGAGTCTTTGCCTCAAGCTAAGGCCTGAAAAGCCTTGCTGAAGCGAAAGCGCTTAGCAGTTTCCATTATGTCGTATTCGAAGGTCTGCATTACTTGAACGTTTCTTCACTTTACCAGACACTAGGCACACTCGGGTAGGCACCCTTTTTCGTACAAATACAGTGAGTACCAGCAGTCTCCTTTGCTCTTCTAAGAGACATCCAGACCTAGGAGCCTTTCCCAGTCACTCTATGTAATCAGAGTGTAGGGCAACTCGCAGCACCCTTCCTTAGGAAGCTAGGTGGACTCAGCTCTTCAACAGCTCCAGGGATCTGTTCTCTCATGTCCTACATGCCATGGAAGTCTGCCTCATTGCCCTCTGTGGAGCTTCACAAAGATACACAATCTGCTTCGCCTACCTCTAGGAACTCTTACCCAATGACCCCATACCTACAGGAGAGAGGAGGCTTGCATTCCTACTGGAACCAAATCACCGTTTTTCCTGTTAAAATGCAGGACTTTAAACTAGGCTTCGGCCCAATAGCACTGGTAGAACGTTCCAAGGATGAGGGAGTTCCATATATGCAGAACACTCTGTGAAGAAAAGTTGATTCAGCAAGGGACCAGAGTGTAGCTAGAGTCTCTTTGGACTTTTTAGATAAAAGAAGGTGTCCGGGTGCATGTTCACCAGAAAAGAAGACTTGAATGCCTAAGCCTTGCGTTCCCATTTTAAATCTCTATCCATGCCAGCCTGAGATACCTAAATAACACTGCTTTGACTGGCCTCTATTCACTGTGGGCAGCCCTCTGGAAAGAAAAGGAGTTTCTCTAAGGAAACACGGTGCTTCCCTAGCATGGGTGGGAGTTCCTCCTGTCATGCTCTAGAGCTACAGGGTAACTTGACGTGAGTCCTTGCCTCAAGCTAAGGCCTGAAAAGCCCTGCTGAAGCGAAAGCGCTTAGCATTTTCCATTATGTCGTATTGGAAGTTCTGCTTTACTTGAACGTTTCTTCACTCTCCCAGACACTAGGCACCCTAGTGTAGGCACCCTTTTTCCTACAAATACATTGAGTACCAGCAGTCTCCTTTGCTCTTCTAAGTAACATCCAGACTTAGAAGCCTTTCCCAGTCACTCTATGTATTCAGAGTGTAGGACAACTCGCTGCACCCTTCCTTAGGAAGTTAGGTGGACTCAGCTCTTCAACAGCTCCAGGAATTCTGTTCTCTCACGACCTACATGCCATGGAAGTCTGCCTCATTGCCCTCATTGGAGCTACACTAAGAAACACAATCTGCTTCGCCTTCTTCTAGGAACTCTTACCCAAGGACCCCATACCTACAGGAGAAAGCAGGTTGCATTCCTACTGGAATCTAAGCAAAGTTTTTCCTGTTACACTGCAGGACTTTAGAATAGGTTTAGGCCCGAAGGGTTACCTAGAGCGTTCCAAGAATGAGGGAGTTCGATACATGCAGAAAACCCTGTGAAGAAAAGTTGATTCAGCAAGGGACCAGGGTGTAGCTAGAGTCTCTATTGACTTGTTAGACATCAGAAGGGTTTCGGCTGCATTTTAACCGGAGAAGAAGACCTGAAGGCACAAGCCTTGCTTTCCCATGTTAAATCTCTAAACATGCTTCCCTGAAGAATCCTAAATAACACTGTTTTTACCTGGCTTCTGGTCTTTGTAGGCAGCCCTCACGAAAGAGAAGTAGTTTTCTCTAAGGAAACACGGTGCTTCCATAGCATGGGTGGGAGCTCCTGCTGTCCTGCTCTAGAGCTACAGGGAAACTTGACGTGAGTCTTTGCCTCAAGCTAAGGCCTGAAAAGCCTTGCTGAAGCGAAAGCGCTTAGCAGTTTCCATTATGTCGTATTCGAAGGTCTGCATTACTTGAACGTTTCTTCACTTTACCAGACACTAGGCACACTCGGGTAGGCACCCTTTTTCGTACAAATACAGTGAGTACCAGCAGTCTCCTTTGCTCTTCTAAGAGACATCCAGACCTAGGAGCCTTTCCCAGTCACTCTATGTAATCAGAGTGTAGGGCAACTCGCAGCACCCTTCCTTAGGAAGCTAGGTGGACTCAGCTCTTCAACAGCTCCAGGGATCTGTTCTCTCATGTCCTACATGCCATGGAAGTCTGCCTCATTGCCCTCTGTGGAGCTTCACAAAGATACACAATCTGCTTCGCCTACCTCTAGGAACTCTTACCCAATGACCCCATACCTACAGGAGAGAGGAGGCTTGCATTCCTACTGGAACCAAATCACCGTTTTTCCTGTTAAAATGCAGGACTTTAAACTAGGCTTCGGCCCAATAGCACTGGTAGAACGTTCCAAGGATGAGGGAGTTCCATATATGCAGAACACTCTGTGAAGAAAAGTTGATTCAGCAAGGGACCAGAGTGTAGCTAGAGTCTCTTTGGACTTTTTAGATAAAAGAAGGTGTCCGGGTGCATGTTCACCAGAAAAGAAGACTTGAATGCCTAAGCCTTGCGTTCCCATTTTAAATCTCTATCCATGCCAGCCTGAGATACCTAAATAACACTGCTTTGACTGGCCTCTATTCACTGTGGGCAGCCCTCTGGAAAGAAAAGGAGTTTCTCTAAGGAAACACGGTGCTTCCCTAGCATGGGTGGGAGTTCCTCCTGTCATGCTCTAGAGCTACAGGGTAACTTGACGTGAGTCCTTGCCTCAAGCTAAGGCCTGAAAAGCCCTGCTGAAGCGAAAGCGCTTAGCATTTTCCATTATGTCGTATTGGAAGTTCTGCTTTACTTGAACGTTTCTTCACTCTCCCAGACACTAGGCACCCTAGTGTAGGCACCCTTTTTCCTACAAATACATTGAGTACCAGCAGTCTCCTTTGCTCTTCTAAGTAACATCCAGACTTAGAAGCCTTTCCCAGTCACTCTATGTATTCAGAGTGTAGGACAACTCGCTGCACCCTTCCTTAGGAAGTTAGGTGGACTCAGCTCTTCAACAGCTCCAGGAATTCTGTTCTCTCACGACCTACATGCCATGGAAGTCTGCCTCATTGCCCTCATTGGAGCTACACTAAGAAACACAATCTGCTTCGCCTTCTTCTAGGAACTCTTACCCAAGGACCCCATACCTACAGGAGAAAGCAGGTTGCATTCCTACTGGAATCTAAGCAAAGTTTTTCCTGTTACACTGCAGGACTTTAGAATAGGTTTAGGCCCGAAGGGTTACCTAGAGCGTTCCAAGAATGAGGGAGTTCGATACATGCAGAAAACCCTGTGAAGAAAAGTTGATTCAGCAAGGGACCAGGGTGTAGCTAGAGTCTCTATTGACTTGTTAGACATCAGAAGGGTTTCGGCTGCATTTTAACCGGAGAAGAAGACCTGAAGGCACAAGCCTTGCTTTCCCATGTTAAATCTCTAAACATGCTTCCCTGAAGAATCCTAAATAACACTGTTTTTACCTGGCTTCTGGTCTTTGTAGGCAGCCCTCACGAAAGAGAAGTAGTTTTCTCTAAGGAAACACGGTGCTTCCATAGCATGGGTGGGAGCTCCTGCTGTCCTGCTCTAGAGCTACAGGGAAACTTGACGTGAGTCTTTGCCTCAAGCTAAGGCCTGAAAAGCCTTGCTGAAGCGAAAGCGCTTAGCAGTTTCCATTATGTCGTATTCGAAGGTCTGCATTACTTGAACGTTTCTTCACTTTACCAGACACTAGGCACACTCGGGTAGGCACCCTTTTTCGTACAAATACAGTGAGTACCAGCAGTCTCCTTTGCTCTTCTAAGAGACATCCAGACCTAGGAGCCTTTCCCAGTCACTCTATGTAATCAGAGTGTAGGGCAACTCGCAGCACCCTTCCTTAGGAAGCTAGGTGGACTCAGCTCTTCAACAGCTCCAGGGATCTGTTCTCTCATGTCCTACATGCCATGGAAGTCTGCCTCATTGCCCTCTGTGGAGCTTCACAAAGATACACAATCTGCTTCGCCTACCTCTAGGAACTCTTACCCAATGACCCCATACCTACAGGAGAGAGGAGGCTTGCATTCCTACTGGAACCAAATCACCGTTTTTCCTGTTAAAATGCAGGACTTTAAACTAGGCTTCGGCCCAATAGCACTGGTAGAACGTTCCAAGGATGAGGGAGTTCCATATATGCAGAACACTCTGTGAAGAAAAGTTGATTCAGCAAGGGACCAGAGTGTAGCTAGAGTCTCTTTGGACTTTTTAGATAAAAGAAGGTGTCCGGGTGCATGTTCACCAGAAAAGAAGACTTGAATGCCTAAGCCTTGCGTTCCCATTTTAAATCTCTATCCATGCCAGCCTGAGATACCTAAATAACACTGCTTTGACTGGCCTCTATTCACTGTGGGCAGCCCTCTGGAAAGAAAAGGAGTTTCTCTAAGGAAACACGGTGCTTCCCTAGCATGGGTGGGAGTTCCTCCTGTCATGCTCTAGAGCTACAGGGTAACTTGACGTGAGTCCTTGCCTCAAGCTAAGGCCTGAAAAGCCCTGCTGAAGCGAAAGCGCTTAGCATTTTCCATTATGTCGTATTGGAAGTTCTGCTTTACTTGAACGTTTCTTCACTCTCCCAGACACTAGGCACCCTAGTGTAGGCACCCTTTTTCCTACAAATACATTGAGTACCAGCAGTCTCCTTTGCTCTTCTAAGTAACATCCAGACTTAGAAGCCTTTCCCAGTCACTCTATGTATTCAGAGTGTAGGACAACTCGCTGCACCCTTCCTTAGGAAGTTAGGTGGACTCAGCTCTTCAACAGCTCCAGGAATTCTGTTCTCTCACGACCTACATGCCATGGAAGTCTGCCTCATTGCCCTCATTGGAGCTACACTAAGAAACACAATCTGCTTCGCCTTCTTCTAGGAACTCTTACCCAAGGACCCCATACCTACAGGAGAAAGCAGGTTGCATTCCTACTGGAATCTAAGCAAAGTTTTTCCTGTTACACTGCAGGACTTTAGAATAGGTTTAGGCCCGAAGGGTTACCTAGAGCGTTCCAAGAATGAGGGAGTTCGATACATGCAGAAAACCCTGTGAAGAAAAGTTGATTCAGCAAGGGACCAGGGTGTAGCTAGAGTCTCTATTGACTTGTTAGACATCAGAAGGGTTTCGGCTGCATTTTAACCGGAGAAGAAGACCTGAAGGCACAAGCCTTGCTTTCCCATGTTAAATCTCTAAACATGCTTCCCTGAAGAATCCTAAATAACACTGTTTTTACCTGGCTTCTGGTCTTTGTAGGCAGCCCTCACGAAAGAGAAGTAGTTTTCTCTAAGGAAACACGGTGCTTCCATAGCATGGGTGGGAGCTCCTGCTGTCCTGCTCTAGAGCTACAGGGAAACTTGACGTGAGTCTTTGCCTCAAGCTAAGGCCTGAAAAGCCTTGCTGAAGCGAAAGCGCTTAGCAGTTTCCATTATGTCGTATTCGAAGGTCTGCATTACTTGAACGTTTCTTCACTTTACCAGACACTAGGCACACTCGGGTAGGCACCCTTTTTCGTACAAATACAGTGAGTACCAGCAGTCTCCTTTGCTCTTCTAAGAGACATCCAGACCTAGGAGCCTTTCCCAGTCACTCTATGTAATCAGAGTGTAGGGCAACTCGCAGCACCCTTCCTTAGGAAGCTAGGTGGACTCAGCTCTTCAACAGCTCCAGGGATCTGTTCTCTCATGTCCTACATGCCATGGAAGTCTGCCTCATTGCCCTCTGTGGAGCTTCACAAAGATACACAATCTGCTTCGCCTACCTCTAGGAACTCTTACCCAATGACCCCATACCTACAGGAGAGAGGAGGCTTGCATTCCTACTGGAACCAAATCACCGTTTTTCCTGTTAAAATGCAGGACTTTAAACTAGGCTTCGGCCCAATAGCACTGGTAGAACGTTCCAAGGATGAGGGAGTTCCATATATGCAGAACACTCTGTGAAGAAAAGTTGATTCAGCAAGGGACCAGAGTGTAGCTAGAGTCTCTTTGGACTTTTTAGATAAAAGAAGGTGTCCGGGTGCATGTTCACCAGAAAAGAAGACTTGAATGCCTAAGCCTTGCGTTCCCATTTTAAATCTCTATCCATGCCAGCCTGAGATACCTAAATAACACTGCTTTGACTGGCCTCTATTCACTGTGGGCAGCCCTCTGGAAAGAAAAGGAGTTTCTCTAAGGAAACACGGTGCTTCCCTAGCATGGGTGGGAGTTCCTCCTGTCATGCTCTAGAGCTACAGGGTAACTTGACGTGAGTCCTTGCCTCAAGCTAAGGCCTGAAAAGCCCTGCTGAAGCGAAAGCGCTTAGCATTTTCCATTATGTCGTATTGGAAGTTCTGCTTTACTTGAACGTTTCTTCACTCTCCCAGACACTAGGCACCCTAGTGTAGGCACCCTTTTTCCTACAAATACATTGAGTACCAGCAGTCTCCTTTGCTCTTCTAAGTAACATCCAGACTTAGAAGCCTTTCCCAGTCACTCTATGTATTCAGAGTGTAGGACAACTCGCTGCACCCTTCCTTAGGAAGTTAGGTGGACTCAGCTCTTCAACAGCTCCAGGAATTCTGTTCTCTCACGACCTACATGCCATGGAAGTCTGCCTCATTGCCCTCATTGGAGCTACACTAAGAAACACAATCTGCTTCGCCTTCTTCTAGGAACTCTTACCCAAGGACCCCATACCTACAGGAGAAAGCAGGTTGCATTCCTACTGGAATCTAAGCAAAGTTTTTCCTGTTACACTGCAGGACTTTAGAATAGGTTTAGGCCCGAAGGGTTACCTAGAGCGTTCCAAGAATGAGGGAGTTCGATACATGCAGAAAACCCTGTGAAGAAAAGTTGATTCAGCAAGGGACCAGGGTGTAGCTAGAGTCTCTATTGACTTGTTAGACATCAGAAGGGTTTCGGCTGCATTTTAACCGGAGAAGAAGACCTGAAGGCACAAGCCTTGCTTTCCCATGTTAAATCTCTAAACATGCTTCCCTGAAGAATCCTAAATAACACTGTTTTTACCTGGCTTCTGGTCTTTGTAGGCAGCCCTCACGAAAGAGAAGTAGTTTTCTCTAAGGAAACACGGTGCTTCCATAGCATGGGTGGGAGCTCCTGCTGTCCTGCTCTAGAGCTACAGGGAAACTTGACGTGAGTCTTTGCCTCAAGCTAAGGCCTGAAAAGCCTTGCTGAAGCGAAAGCGCTTAGCAGTTTCCATTATGTCGTATTCGAAGGTCTGCATTACTTGAACGTTTCTTCACTTTACCAGACACTAGGCACACTCGGGTAGGCACCCTTTTTCGTACAAATACAGTGAGTACCAGCAGTCTCCTTTGCTCTTCTAAGAGACATCCAGACCTAGGAGCCTTTCCCAGTCACTCTATGTAATCAGAGTGTAGGGCAACTCGCAGCACCCTTCCTTAGGAAGCTAGGTGGACTCAGCTCTTCAACAGCTCCAGGGATCTGTTCTCTCATGTCCTACATGCCATGGAAGTCTGCCTCATTGCCCTCTGTGGAGCTTCACAAAGATACACAATCTGCTTCGCCTACCTCTAGGAACTCTTACCCAATGACCCCATACCTACAGGAGAGAGGAGGCTTGCATTCCTACTGGAACCAAATCACCGTTTTTCCTGTTAAAATGCAGGACTTTAAACTAGGCTTCGGCCCAATAGCACTGGTAGAACGTTCCAAGGATGAGGGAGTTCCATATATGCAGAACACTCTGTGAAGAAAAGTTGATTCAGCAAGGGACCAGAGTGTAGCTAGAGTCTCTTTGGACTTTTTAGATAAAAGAAGGTGTCCGGGTGCATGTTCACCAGAAAAGAAGACTTGAATGCCTAAGCCTTGCGTTCCCATTTTAAATCTCTATCCATGCCAGCCTGAGATACCTAAATAACACTGCTTTGACTGGCCTCTATTCACTGTGGGCAGCCCTCTGGAAAGAAAAGGAGTTTCTCTAAGGAAACACGGTGCTTCCCTAGCATGGGTGGGAGTTCCTCCTGTCATGCTCTAGAGCTACAGGGTAACTTGACGTGAGTCCTTGCCTCAAGCTAAGGCCTGAAAAGCCCTGCTGAAGCGAAAGCGCTTAGCATTTTCCATTATGTCGTATTGGAAGTTCTGCTTTACTTGAACGTTTCTTCACTCTCCCAGACACTAGGCACCCTAGTGTAGGCACCCTTTTTCCTACAAATACATTGAGTACCAGCAGTCTCCTTTGCTCTTCTAAGTAACATCCAGACTTAGAAGCCTTTCCCAGTCACTCTATGTATTCAGAGTGTAGGACAACTCGCTGCACCCTTCCTTAGGAAGTTAGGTGGACTCAGCTCTTCAACAGCTCCAGGAATTCTGTTCTCTCACGACCTACATGCCATGGAAGTCTGCCTCATTGCCCTCATTGGAGCTACACTAAGAAACACAATCTGCTTCGCCTTCTTCTAGGAACTCTTACCCAAGGACCCCATACCTACAGGAGAAAGCAGGTTGCATTCCTACTGGAATCTAAGCAAAGTTTTTCCTGTTACACTGCAGGACTTTAGAATAGGTTTAGGCCCGAAGGGTTACCTAGAGCGTTCCAAGAATGAGGGAGTTCGATACATGCAGAAAACCCTGTGAAGAAAAGTTGATTCAGCAAGGGACCAGGGTGTAGCTAGAGTCTCTATTGACTTGTTAGACATCAGAAGGGTTTCGGCTGCATTTTAACCGGAGAAGAAGACCTGAAGGCACAAGCCTTGCTTTCCCATGTTAAATCTCTAAACATGCTTCCCTGAAGAATCCTAAATAACACTGTTTTTACCTGGCTTCTGGTCTTTGTAGGCAGCCCTCACGAAAGAGAAGTAGTTTTCTCTAAGGAAACACGGTGCTTCCATAGCATGGGTGGGAGCTCCTGCTGTCCTGCTCTAGAGCTACAGGGAAACTTGACGTGAGTCTTTGCCTCAAGCTAAGGCCTGAAAAGCCTTGCTGAAGCGAAAGCGCTTAGCAGTTTCCATTATGTCGTATTCGAAGGTCTGCATTACTTGAACGTTTCTTCACTTTACCAGACACTAGGCACACTCGGGTAGGCACCCTTTTTCGTACAAATACAGTGAGTACCAGCAGTCTCCTTTGCTCTTCTAAGAGACATCCAGACCTAGGAGCCTTTCCCAGTCACTCTATGTAATCAGAGTGTAGGGCAACTCGCAGCACCCTTCCTTAGGAAGCTAGGTGGACTCAGCTCTTCAACAGCTCCAGGGATCTGTTCTCTCATGTCCTACATGCCATGGAAGTCTGCCTCATTGCCCTCTGTGGAGCTTCACAAAGATACACAATCTGCTTCGCCTACCTCTAGGAACTCTTACCCAATGACCCCATACCTACAGGAGAGAGGAGGCTTGCATTCCTACTGGAACCAAATCACCGTTTTTCCTGTTAAAATGCAGGACTTTAAACTAGGCTTCGGCCCAATAGCACTGGTAGAACGTTCCAAGGATGAGGGAGTTCCATATATGCAGAACACTCTGTGAAGAAAAGTTGATTCAGCAAGGGACCAGAGTGTAGCTAGAGTCTCTTTGGACTTTTTAGATAAAAGAAGGTGTCCGGGTGCATGTTCACCAGAAAAGAAGACTTGAATGCCTAAGCCTTGCGTTCCCATTTTAAATCTCTATCCATGCCAGCCTGAGATACCTAAATAACACTGCTTTGACTGGCCTCTATTCACTGTGGGCAGCCCTCTGGAAAGAAAAGGAGTTTCTCTAAGGAAACACGGTGCTTCCCTAGCATGGGTGGGAGTTCCTCCTGTCATGCTCTAGAGCTACAGGGTAACTTGACGTGAGTCCTTGCCTCAAGCTAAGGCCTGAAAAGCCCTGCTGAAGCGAAAGCGCTTAGCATTTTCCATTATGTCGTATTGGAAGTTCTGCTTTACTTGAACGTTTCTTCACTCTCCCAGACACTAGGCACCCTAGTGTAGGCACCCTTTTTCCTACAAATACATTGAGTACCAGCAGTCTCCTTTGCTCTTCTAAGTAACATCCAGACTTAGAAGCCTTTCCCAGTCACTCTATGTATTCAGAGTGTAGGACAACTCGCTGCACCCTTCCTTAGGAAGTTAGGTGGACTCAGCTCTTCAACAGCTCCAGGAATTCTGTTCTCTCACGACCTACATGCCATGGAAGTCTGCCTCATTGCCCTCATTGGAGCTACACTAAGAAACACAATCTGCTTCGCCTTCTTCTAGGAACTCTTACCCAAGGACCCCATACCTACAGGAGAAAGCAGGTTGCATTCCTACTGGAATCTAAGCAAAGTTTTTCCTGTTACACTGCAGGACTTTAGAATAGGTTTAGGCCCGAAGGGTTACCTAGAGCGTTCCAAGAATGAGGGAGTTCGATACATGCAGAAAACCCTGTGAAGAAAAGTTGATTCAGCAAGGGACCAGGGTGTAGCTAGAGTCTCTATTGACTTGTTAGACATCAGAAGGGTTTCGGCTGCATTTTAACCGGAGAAGAAGACCTGAAGGCACAAGCCTTGCTTTCCCATGTTAAATCTCTAAACATGCTTCCCTGAAGAATCCTAAATAACACTGTTTTTACCTGGCTTCTGGTCTTTGTAGGCAGCCCTCACGAAAGAGAAGTAGTTTTCTCTAAGGAAACACGGTGCTTCCATAGCATGGGTGGGAGCTCCTGCTGTCCTGCTCTAGAGCTACAGGGAAACTTGACGTGAGTCTTTGCCTCAAGCTAAGGCCTGAAAAGCCTTGCTGAAGCGAAAGCGCTTAGCAGTTTCCATTATGTCGTATTCGAAGGTCTGCATTACTTGAACGTTTCTTCACTTTACCAGACACTAGGCACACTCGGGTAGGCACCCTTTTTCGTACAAATACAGTGAGTACCAGCAGTCTCCTTTGCTCTTCTAAGAGACATCCAGACCTAGGAGCCTTTCCCAGTCACTCTATGTAATCAGAGTGTAGGGCAACTCGCAGCACCCTTCCTTAGGAAGCTAGGTGGACTCAGCTCTTCAACAGCTCCAGGGATCTGTTCTCTCATGTCCTACATGCCATGGAAGTCTGCCTCATTGCCCTCTGTGGAGCTTCACAAAGATACACAATCTGCTTCGCCTACCTCTAGGAACTCTTACCCAATGACCCCATACCTACAGGAGAGAGGAGGCTTGCATTCCTACTGGAACCAAATCACCGTTTTTCCTGTTAAAATGCAGGACTTTAAACTAGGCTTCGGCCCAATAGCACTGGTAGAACGTTCC